>NW_027328181.1:900000-998155 GCF_047675955.1 Chlorocebus sabaeus
TATTTGGAAGCCCATAGAGGCCTATGGTGAAAAAGGAAATATCTTCCTTTCAAAACTGGAAAGAAGCTTTCTGAGAAACTGCTCTGTGTTCTGTGAATTCATCTCACAGAGTTACATCTTTCCCTTCAAGAAGCCTTTCGCTAAGGCTGTTCTTGTGGAATTGGCAAAGGGATATTTGGAAGCCCATAGAGGGCTACGGTTAAAAAGGAAATATCTTCCGTTCAAAACTGTAAAGAAGCTTTCTGAGAAACTGTTCTGTGTTCTGTGAATTCATCTCTCAGAGTTACATCTTTCCCTTCAAGAAGCCTTTCGCTAAGGCTGTTCTTGTGGAATTGGCAAAGGGATATTTGGAAGCCCATAGAGGGCTATGGTGAAAAAGGAAATATCTTCCGTTCAAAACTGGAAAGAAGCTTTCTGAGAAACTGCTCTGTGTTCTGTGAATTCATCTCACAGAGTTACATCTTTCCCTTCAAGAAGCCTTTCGCTAAGGCTGTTCTTGTGGAATTGGCAAAGGGATATTTGGAAGCCCATAGAGGACTATGGTGAAAAAGGAAATATCTTCCGTTCAAAACTGGGAAGAAGCTTTCTGAGAAACTGTTCTGTGTTCTGTTAATTCATCTCACAGAGTGACATCTTTCCCTTCAAGAAGCCTTTCGCTAAGGCTGTTCTTGTGGAATTGGCAAAGGGATATTTGGAAGCCCATAGAGGGCTATGGTGAAAAATTAAATATCTTCCGTTCAAAACTGGAAAGAAGCTTTCTGAGAAACTGCTCTGTGTTCTGTGAATTCATCTCACAGAGTTACATCTTTCCCTTCAAGAAGCCTTTCGCTAAGGCTGTTCTTGTGGAATTGGCAAAGGGATATTTGGAAGCCCATAGAGGGCTATGGTGAAAAAGGAAATATCTTCCGTTCAAAACTGGAAAGAAGCTTTCTGAGAAACTGCTCTGTGTTCTGTGAATTCATCTCACAGAGTTACATCTTTCCCTTCAAGAAGCCTTTCGCTAAGGCTGTTCTTGTGGAATTGGCAAAGGGATATTTGGAAGCCCATAGAGGGCTATGGTGAAAAAGGAAATATCTTCCGTTCAAAACTGGAAAGAAGTTTTCCGAGAAACTGCTCTGTGTTTTGTTAATTCATCTCACAGAGTTACATCTTTCCCTTCAAGAAGCCTTTCGCTAAGGCTGTTCTTCTAGAATTGGCAAAGGGATATTTGGAAGCCCTTAGAGGGCTACGGTGAAAAAGGAAATATCTTCCGTTCAAAACTGGAAAGAAGCTTTCTGAGAAACTGCTCTGTGTTCTGTTCATTCGTCTCACAGAGTTACATCTTTCCCTTCAAGAAGCCTTTCGCTAAGGCTGTACTTGTGGAATTGGCAAAGCGATATTTGGAACCAATAGAGGGCTATGGTGAAAAAGGAAATATCTTCCGTTCAAAACTGGAAAGAAGCTTTCTGAGAAACTGCTCTGTGTTCTGTGAATTCATCTCACAGAGTTACATCTTTCCCTTCAAGAAGCCTTTCCTTAAGGCTGTTCTTGTGGAATTGGCAAAGGGATATTTGGAAGCCCATAGAGGACTATGGTGAAAAAGGAAATATCTTCCGTTCAAAACTGGGAAGAAGCTTTCTGAGAAACTGTTCTGTGTTCTGTTAATTCATCTCACAGAGTTACATCTTTCCCTTCAAGAAGCCTTTCGCTAAGGCTGTTCTTGTGGAATTGGCAAAGGGATATTTGGAAGCCCATAGAGGCCTATGGTGAAAAAGGAAATATCTTCCTTTCAAAACTGGAAAGAAGCTTTCTGAGAAACTGCTCTGTGTTCTGTGAATTCATCTCACAGAGTTACATCTTTCCCTTCAAGAAGCCTTTCGCTAAGGCTGCTCTTGTGGAATTGGCAAAGGGATATTTGGAAGCCCATAGAGGTCTATGGTGAAAAAGGAAATATCTTCCGTTCAAAACTGGAAAGAAGCTTTCTGAGAAACTGCTCTGAGTTCTGTGAATTCATCTCACAGAGTTACATCTTTCCCTTCAAGAAGCCTTTCGCTAAGGCTGTTCGTGTGGAATTGGCAAAGGGATATTTGGAAGCCCATAGAGGCCTATGGTGAAAAAGGAAATATCTTCCTTTCAAAACTGGAAAGAAGCTTTCTGAGAAACTGCTCTGTGTTCTGTGAATTCATCTCACAGAATTACATCTTTCCCTTCAAGAAGCCTTTCGCTAAGGCTGTTCTTGTAGAATTGGCAAAGCGATATTTGGAAGCCCATAGAGGGCTATGGTGAAAAAGGAAATATCTTCCGTTCAAAACTGGAAAGAAGCTTTCTGAGAAACTGCTCTGTGTTCTGTTAATTCATCTCACAGAGTTACATCTTTCCCTTCAAGAAGCCTTTCGCTAAGGCTGTTTTTGTGGAATTGGCAAAGGGATATTTGGAAGCCCATAGAGGGCTATGGTGAAAAAGTAAATATCTTCCGTTCAAAACTGGAAAGAAGCTTTCGGAGAAACTGCTCTGTGTTCTGTGAATTCATCTCACAGAGTTACATCTTTCCCTTCAAGAAGCCTTTCGCTAAGGCTGTTCTTGTGGAATTGGCAAAGGGATATTTGGAAGCCCATAGAGGGCTATGGTGAAAAAGGAAATATCTTCCGTTCAAAACTGGAAAGAAGCTTTCTGAGAAACTGCTCTGTGTTCTGTGAATTCATCTCACAGAGTTACATCTTTCCCTTCAAGAAGCCTTTCGTTAAGGCTGTTCTTGTGGAATTGGCAAAGGGATATTTGGAAGCCCATAGAGGACTATGGTGAAAAAGGAAATATCTTCCGTTCAAAACTGGGAAGAAGCTTTCTGAGAAACTGTTCTGTGTTCTGTTAATTCATCTCACAGAGTTACATCTTTCCCTTCAAGAAGCCTTTCGCTAAGGCTGTTCTTGTGGCATTGGCAAAGGGATATTTGGAAGCCCATAGAGGGCTATGGTGAAAAAGGAAATATCTTCCGTTCAAAACTGGAAAGAAGCTTTCTGAGAAACTGCTCTGTGTTCTGTTAATTCATCTCACAGAGTTACATCTTTCCCTTCAAGAAGCCTTTCGCTAAGGCTGTTCTTGTGGAATTGGCAAAGGGATATTTGGAAGCCCATAGAGGACTATGGTGAAAAAGGAAATATCTTCCGTTCAAAACTGGGAAGAAGCTTTCTGAGAAACTGTTCTGTGTTCTGTTAATTCATCTCACAGAGTTACATCTTTCCCTTCAAGAAGCCTTTCGCTAAGGCTGTTCTTGTGGAATTGGCAAAGGGATATTTGAAGCCCATAGAGGGCTATGGTGAAAAAGGAAATATCTTCCGTTCAAAACTGGAAAGAAGCTTTCTGAGAAACTGCTCTGTGTTCTGTTAATTCATCTCACAGAGTTACATCTTTCCCTTCAAGAAGCCTTTCGCTAAGGCTGTTCTTGAGGAATTGGCAAAGGGATATTTGGAAGCCCATAGAGGCCTATGGTGAAAGAGGAAATATCTTCCTTTCAAAACTGGAAAGAAGCTTTCTGAGAAACTGCTCTGTGTTCTGTGAATTCATCTCACAGAGTTACATCTTTCCCTTCAAGAAGCCTTTCGCTAAGGCTGTTCATGTAGAATTGGCAAAGGGATATTTGGAAGCCCATAGACGGCTATGTTGAAAAAGGAAATATCTTCCGTTTAAAACTGGAAAGAAGCTTTCTGAGAAACTGCTCTGTGTTCTGTGAATTCATCTCACAGAGTTACATCTTTCCCTTCAAGAAGCCTTTCGCTAAGGCTGTTCTTGTGGAATTGGCAAAGCGATATTTGGAAGCCCATAGAGGGCTATGGTGAAAAAGGAAATATCTTCCGTTCAAAACTGGAAAGAAGCTTTCTGAGAAACTGCTCTGTGTTCTGTGAATTCATCTCACAGAGTTACATCTTTCCCTTCAAGAAGCCTTTCGCTAAGGCTGTTCTTGTGGAATTGGCAAAGGGATATTTGGAAGCCCATAGAGGGCTATGGTGAAAAAGGAAATATCTTCCGTTCAAAACTGGAAAGAAGCTTTCTGAGAAACTGCTCTGTGTTCTGTGAATTCATCTCACAGAGTTACATCTTTCCCTTCAAGAAGCCTTTCGCTAAGGCTGTTCTTGTGGAATTGGCAAAGGGATATTTGGAAGCCCATAGAGGGCTATGGTGAAAAAGGAAATATCTTCCGTTCAAAACTGGAAAGAAGCTTTCCGAGAAACTGCTCTGTGTTCTGTGAATTCATCTCACAGAGTTACATCTTTCCCTTCAAGAAGCCTTTCGCTAAGGCTGTTCTTGTGGAATTGGCAAAGGGATATTTGGAAGCCCATAGAGGCCTATGGTGAAAAAGGAAATATCTTCCTTTCAAAACTGGAAAGAAGCTTTCTGAGAAACTGCTCTGTGTTCTGTGAATTCATCTCACAGAGTTACATCTTTCCCTTCAAGAAGCCTTTCGCTAAGGCTGTTCTTGTGGAATTGGCAAAGGGATATTTGGAAGCCCATAGAGGGCTACGGTTAAAAAGGAAATATCTTCCGTTCAAAACTGGAAAGAAGCTTTCTGAGAAACTGCTCTGTGTTCTGTGAATTCATCTCACAGAGTTACATCTTTCCCTTCAAGAAGCCTTTCGCTAAGGCTGTTCTTGTGGAATTGGCAAAGGGATATTTGGAAGCCCATAGAGGCCTATGGTGAAAAAGGAAATATCTTCCTTTCAAAACTGGAAAGAAGCTTTCTGAGAAACTGCTCTGTGTTCTGTGAATTCATCTCACAGAGTTACATCTTTCCCTTCAAGAAGCCTTTCGCTAAGGCTGTTCTTGTGAAATTGGCAAAGGGATATTTGGAAGCCCATAGAGGGCTATGGTGAAAAAGGAAATATCTTCCGTTCAAAACTGGAAAGAAGCTTTCTGAGAAACTGGTCTGTGTTTTGTTAATTCGTCTCACAGAGTTACATCTTTCCCTTCAAGAAGCCTTTCGCTAAGGCTGTTCTTGTGGAATTGGCAAAGGGATATTTGGAAGACCATAGAGGGCTATGGTGAAAAAGGAAATATCTTCCGTTCAAAACTGGAAAGAAGCTTTCTGAGAAACTGCTCTGTGTTCTATTAATTCATCTCACAGAGTTACATCTTTCCCTTCAAGAAGCCTTTCGTTAAGGCTGTTCTTGTGGAATTGGCAAAGGGATATTTGGAAGCCCATAGAGGACTATGGTGAAAAAGGAAATATCTTCCGTTCAAAACTGGGAAGAAGCTTTCTGAGAAACTGTTCTGTGTTCTGTTAATTCATCTCACAGAGTTACATCTTTCCCTTCAAGAAGCCTTTCGCTAAGGCTGTTCTTGTGGAATTGGCAAAGGGATATTTGGAAGCCCATAGAGGGCTATGGTGAAAAAGGAAATATCTTCCGTTCAAAACTGGAAAGAAGCTTTCTGAGAAACTGCTCTGTGTTCTGTGAATTCATCTCACAGAGTTACATCTTTCCCTTCAAGAAGCCTTTCGCTAAGGCTGTTCTTGTGGAATTGGCAAAGGGATATTTGGAAGCCCATAGAGGACTATGGTGAAAAAGGAAATATCTTCCGTTCAAAACTGGGAAGAAGCTTTCTGAGAAACTGTTCTGTGTTCTGTTAATTCATCTCACAGAGTTACATCTTTCCCTACGAGAAGCCTTTCGCTAAGGCTGTTCTTGTGGAATTGGCAAAGGGATATTTGGAAGCCCATAGAGGGCTATGGTGAAAAAGGAAATATCTTCCGTTCAAAACTGGAAAGAAGCTTTCCGAGAAACTGCTCTGTGTTCTGTGAATTCATCTCACCCAGTTACATCTTTCCCTTCAAGAAGCCTTTCGCTAAGGCTGTTCTTGTGGAATTAGCAAAGGGATATTTGGAAGCCCATAGAGGCCTATGGTGAAAAAGGAAATATCTTCCTTTCAAAACTGGAAAGAAGCTTTCTGAGAAACTGCTCTGTGTTCTGTGAATTCATCTCACAGAGTTACATCTTTCCCTTCAAGAAGCCTTTCGCTAAGGCTGTTCTTGTGGAATTGGCAAAGGGATATTTGGAAGCCCATAGAGGGCTACGGTTAAAAAGGTAATATCTTCCGTTCCAAACTGGAAAGAAGCTTTCTGAGAAACTGTTCTGTGTTCTGTGAATTCATCTCACAGAGTTACATCTTTTCCTTCAAGAAGCCTTTCGCTAAGGCTGTTCTTGTGGAATTGGCAAAGGGATATTTGGAAGCCCATAGAGGGCTATGGTGAAAAAGGAAATATCTTCCGTTCAAAACTGGAAAGAAGCTTTCTGAGAAACTGCTCTGTGTTCTGTGAATTCATCTCACAGAGTTACATCTTTCCCTTCAAGAAGCCTTTCGCTAAGGCTGTTCTTGTGGAATTGGCAAAGGGATATTTGGAAGCCCATAGAGGACTATGGTGAAAAAGGAAATATCTTCCGTTCAAAACTGGGAAGAAGCTTTCTGAGAAACTGTTCTGTGTTCTGTTAATTCATCTCACAGAGTTACATCTTTCCCTTCAAGAAGCCTTTCGCTAAGGCTGTTCTTGTGGAATTGGCAAAGGGATATTTGGAAGCCCATAGAGGGCTATGGTGAAAAATTAAATATCTTCCGTTCAAAACTGGAAAGAAGCTTTCTGAGAAACTGCTCTGTGTTCTGTGAATTCATCTCACAGAGTTACATCTTTCCCTTCAAGAAGCCTTTCGCTAAGGCTGTTCTTGTGGAATTGGCAAAGGGATATTTGGAAGCCCATAGAGGGCTATGGTGAAAAAGTAAATATCTTCCGTTCAAAACTGGAAAGAAGCTTTCGGAGAAACTGCTCTGTGTTCTGTGAATTCATCTCACAGAGTTACATCTTTCCCTTCAAGAAGCCTTTCGCTAAGGCTGTTCTTGTGGAATTGGCAAAGGGATATTTGGAAGCCCATAGAGGGCTATGGTGAAAAAGGAAATATCTTCCGTTCAAAACTGGAAAGAAGCTTTCTGAGAAACTGCTCTGTGTTCTGTGAATTCATCTCACAGAGTTACATCTTTCCCTTCAAGAAGCCTTTCGTTAAGGCTGTTCTTGTGGAATTGGCAAAGGGATATTTGGAAGCCCATAGAGGACTATGGTGAAAAAGGAAATATCTTCCGTTCAAAACTGGGAAGAAGCTTTCTGAGAAACTGTTCTGTGTTCTGTTAATTCATCTCACAGAGTTACATCTTTCCCTTCAAGAAGCCTTTCGCTAAGGCTGTTCTTGTGGCATTGGCAAAGGGATATTTGGAAGCCCATAGAGGGCTATGGTGAAAAAGGAAATATCTTCCGTTCAAAACTGGAAAGAAGCTTTCTGAGAAACTGCTCTGTGTTCTGTTAATTCATCTCACAGAGTTACATCTTTCCCTTCAAGAAGCCTTTCGCTAAGGCTGTTCTTGTGGAATTGGCAAAGGGATATTTGGAAGCCCATAGAGGACTATGGTGAAAAAGGAAATATCTTCCGTTCAAAACTGGGAAGAAGCTTTCTGAGAAACTGTTCTGTGTTCTGTTAATTCATCTCACAGAGTTACATCTTTCCCTTCAAGAAGCCTTTCGCTAAGGCTGTTCTTGTGGAATTGGCAAAGGGATATTTGAAGCCCATAGAGGGCTATGGTGAAAAAGGAAATATCTTCCGTTCAAAACTGGAAAGAAGCTTTCTGAGAAACTGCTCTGTGTTCTGTTAATTCATCTCACAGAGTTACATCTTTCCCTTCAAGAAGCCTTTCGCTAAGGCTGTTCTTGAGGAATTGGCAAAGGGATATTTGGAAGCCCATAGAGGCCTATGGTGAAAGAGGAAATATCTTCCTTTCAAAACTGGAAAGAAGCTTTCTGAGAAACTGCTCTGTGTTCTGTGAATTCATCTCACAGAGTTACATCTTTCCCTTCAAGAAGCCTTTCGCTAAGGCTGTTCATGTAGAATTGGCAAAGGGATATTTGGAAGCCCATAGACGGCTATGTTGAAAAAGGAAATATCTTCCGTTTAAAACTGGAAAGAAGCTTTCTGAGAAACTGCTCTGTGTTCTGTGAATTCATCTCACAGAGTTACATCTTTCCCTTCAAGAAGCCTTTCGCTAAGGCTGTTCTTGTGGAATTGGCAAAGCGATATTTGGAAGCCCATAGAGGGCTATGGTGAAAAAGGAAATATCTTCCGTTCAAAATTGGAAAGAAGCTTTCTGAGAAACTGCTCTGTGTTCTGTGAATTCATCTCACAGAGTTACATCTTTCCCTTCAAGAAGCCTTTCGCTAAGGCTGTTCTTGTGGAATTGGCAAAGGGATATTTGGAAGCCCATAGAGGGCTATGGTGAAAAAGGAAATATCTTCCGTTCAAAACTGGAAAGAAGCTTTCTGAGAAACTGCTCTGTGTTCTGTGAATTCATCTCACAGAGTTACATCTTTCCCTTCAAGAAGCCTTTCGCTAAGGCTGTTCTTGTGGAATTGGCAAAGGGATATTTGGAAGCCCATAGAGGGCTATGGTGAAAAAGGAAATATCTTCCGTTCAAAACTGGAAAGAAGCTTTCCGAGAAACTGCTCTGTGTTCTGTGAATTCATCTCACAGAGTTACATCTTTCCCTTCAAGAAGCCTTTCGCTAAGGCTGTTCTTGTGGAATTGGCAAAGGGATATTTGGAAGCCCATAGAGGCCTATGGTGAAAAAGGAAATATCTTCCTTTCAAAACTGGAAAGAAGCTTTCTGAGAAACTGCTCTGTGTTCTGTGAATTCATCTCACAGAGTTACATCTTTCCCTTCAAGAAGCCTTTCGCTAAGGCTGTTCTTGTGGAATTGGCAAAGGGATATTTGGAAGCCCATAGAGGGCTACGGTTAAAAAGGAAATATCTTCCGTTCAAAACTGGAAAGAAGCTTTCTGAGAAACTGCTCTGTGTTCTGTGAATTCATCTCACAGAGTTACATCTTTCCCTTCAAGAAGCCTTTCGCTAAGGCTGTTCTTGTGGAATTGGCAAAGGGATATTTGGAAGCCCATAGAGGCCTATGGTGAAAAAGGAAATATCTTCCTTTCAAAACTGGAAAGAAGCTTTCTGAGAAACTGCTCTGTGTTCTGTGAATTCATCTCACAGAGTTACATCTTTCCCTTCAAGAAGCCTTTCGCTAAGGCTGTTCTTGTGGAATTGGCAAAGGGATATTTGGAAGCCCATAGAGGGCTATGGTGAAAAAGGAAATATCTTCCGTTCAAAACTGGAAAGAAGCTTTCTGAGAAACTGGTCTGTGTTTTGTTAATTCGTCTCACAGAGTTACATCTTTCCCTTCAAGAAGCCTTTCGCTAAGGCTGTTCTTGTGGAATTGGCAAAGGGATATTTGGAAGACCATAGAGGGCTATGGTGAAAAAGGAAATATCTTCCGTTCAAAACTGGAAAGAAGCTTTCTGAGAAACTGCTCTGTGTTCTATTAATTCATCTCACAGAGTTACATCTTTCCCTTCAAGAAGCCTTTCGTTAAGGCTGTTCTTGTGGAATTGGCAAAGGGATATTTGGAAGCCCATAGAGGACTATGGTGAAAAAGGAAATATCTTCCGTTCAAAACTGGGAAGAAGCTTTCTGAGAAACTGTTCTGTGTTCTGTTAATTCATCTCACAGAGTTACATCTTTCCCTTCAAGAAGCCTTTCGCTAAGGCTGTTCTTGTGGAATTGGCAAAGGGATATTTGGAAGCCCATAGAGGGCTATGGTGAAAAAGGAACTATCTTCCGTTCAAAACTGGAAAGAAGCTTTCTGAGAAACTGCTCTGTGTTCTGTGAATTCATCTCACAGAGTTACATCTTTCCCTTCAAGAAGCCTTTCGCTAAGGCTGTTCTTGTGGAATTGGCAAAGGGATATTTGGAAGCCCATAAAGGACTATGGTGAAAAAGGAAATATCTTCCGTTCAAAACTGGGAAGAAGCTTTCTGAGAAACTGTTCTGTGTTCTGTTAATTCATCTCACAGAGTTACATCTTTCCCTACGAGAAGCCTTTCGCTAAGGCTGTTCTTGTGGAATTGGCAAAGGGATATTTGGAAGCCCATAGAGGGCTATGGTGAAAAAGGAAATATCTTCCGTTCAAAACTGGAAAGAAGCTTTCCGAGAAACTGCTCTGTGTTCTGTGAATTCATCTCACCCAGTTACATCTTTCCCTTCAAGAAGCCTTTCGCTAAGGCTGTTCTTGTGGAATTGGCAAAGGGATATTTGGAAGCCCATAGAGGCCTATGGTGAAAAAGGAAATATCTTCCTTTCAAAACTGGAAAGAAGCTTTCTGAGAAACTGCTCTGTGTTCTGTGAATTCATCTCACAGAGTTACATCTTTCCCTTCAAGAAGCCTTTCGCTAAGGCTGTTCTTGTGGAATTGGCAAAGGGATATTTGGAAGCCCATAGAGGGCTACGGTTAAAAAGGTAATATCTTCCGTTCCAAACTGGAAAGAAGCTTTCTGAGAAACTGTTCTGTGTTCTGTGAATTCATCTCACAGAGTTACATCTTTCCCTTCAAGAAGCCTTTCGCTAAGGCTGTTCTTGTGGAATTGGCAAAGGGATATTTGGAAGCCCATAGAGGGCTATGGTGAAAAAGGAAATATCTTCCGTTCAAAACTGGAAAGAAGCTTTCTGAGAAACTGCTCTGTGTTCTGTGAATTCATCTCACAGAGTTACATCTTTCCCTTCAAGAAGCCTTTCGCTAAGGCTGTTCTTGTGGAATTGGCAAAGGGATATTTGGAAGCCCATAGAGGACTATGGTGAAAAAGGAAATATCTTCCGTTCAAAACTGGGAAGAAGCTTTCTGAGAAACTGTTCTGTGTTCTGTTAATTCATCTCACAGAGTTACATCTTTCCCTTCAAGAAGCCTTTCGCTAAGGCTGTTCTTGTGGAATTGGCAAAGGGATATTTGGAAGCCCATAGAGGGCTATGGTGAAAAATTAAATATCTTCCGTTCAAAACTGGAAAGAAGCTTTCTGAGAAACTGCTCTGTGTTCTGTGAATTCATCTCACAGAGTTACATCTTTCCCTTCAAGAAGCCTTTCGCTAAGGCTGTTCTTGTGGAATTGGCAAAGGGATATTTGGAAGCCCATAGAGGGCTATGGTGAAAAAGGAAATATCTTCCGTTCAAAACTGGAAAGAAGCTTTCTGAGAAACTGCTCTGTGTTCTGTGAATTCATCTCACAGAGTTACATCTTTCCCTTCAAGAAGCCTTTCGCTAAGGCTGTTCTTGTGGAATTGGCAAAGGGATATTTGGAAGCCCATAGAGGGCTATGGTGAAAAAGGAAATATCTTCCGTTCAAAACTGGAAAGAAGCTTTCTGAGAAACTGCTCTGGGTTCTGTTAATTCATCTCACAGAGTTACATCTTTCCCTTCAAGAAGCCTTTCGCTAAGGCTGTTCTTGTGGAATTGGCAAAGGGATATTTGGAAGCCCATAGAGGGCTATGGTGAAAAAGGAAATATCTTCCGTTCAAAACTGGAAAGAAGTTTTCCGAGAAACTGCTCTGTGTTTTGTTAATTCATCTCACAGAGTTACATCTTTCCCTTCAAGAAGCCTTTCGCTAAGGCTGTTCTTGTAGAATTGGCAAAGGGATATTTGGAAGCACTTAGAGGGCTACGGTGAAAAAGGAAATATCTTCCGTTCAAAACTGGAAAGAAGCTTTCTGAGAAACTGCTCTGTGTTCTGTTCATTCGTCTCACAGAGTTACACCTTTCCCTTCAAGAAGCCTTTCGCTAAGGCTGTACTTGTGGAATTGGCAAAGCGATATTTGGAACCAATAGAGGGCTATGGTGAAAAAGGAAATATCTTCCGTTCAAAACTGGAAAGAAGCTTTCTGAGAAACTGCTCTGTGTTCTGTGAATTCATCTCACAGAGTTACATCTTTCCCTTCAAGAAGCCTTTCGTTAAGGCTGTTCTTGTGGAATTGGCAAAGGGATATTTGGAAGCCCATAGAGAACCATGGTGAAAAAGGAAATATCTTCCGTTCAAAACTGGGAAGAAGCTTTCTGAGAAACTGTTCTGTGTTCTGTTAATTCATCTCACAGAGTTACATCTTTCCCTTCAAGAAGCCTTTCGCTAAGGCTGTTCTTGTGGAATTGGCAAAGGGATATTTGGAAGCCCATAGAGGGCTATGGTGAAAAAGGAAATATCTTCCGTTCAAAACTGGAAAGAAGCTTTCTGAGAAACTGCTCTGTGTTCTGTGAATTCATCTCACAGAGTTACATCTTTCCCTTCAAGAAGCCTTTCGCTAAGGCTGTTCTTGTGGAATTGGCAAAGGGATATTTGGAAGCCCATAGAGGACTATGGTGAAAAAGGAAATATCTTCCGTTCAAAACTGGGAAGAAGCTTTCTGAGAAACTGTTCTGTGTTCTGTTAATTCATCTCACAGAGTTACATCTTTCCCTTCAAGAAGCCTTTCGCTAAGGCTGTTCTTGTGGAATTGGCAAAGGGATATTTGGAAGCCCATAGATGGCTATGGTGAAAAAGGAAATATCTTCCGTTCAAAACTGGAAAGAAGCTTTCTGAGAAACTGCTCTGTGTTCTGTGAATTCATCTCACAGAGTTACATCTTTCCCTTCAAGAAGCCTTTCGCTAAGGCTGTTCTTGTGGAATTGGCAAAGGGATATTTGGAAGCCCATAGAGGCCTATGGTGAAAAAGGAAATATCTTCCTTTCAAAACTGGAAAGAAGCTTTCTGAGAAACTGCTCTGTGTTCTGTGAATTCATCTCACAGAGTTACATCTTTCCCTTCAAGAAGCCTTTCGCTAAGGCTGTTCTTGTGGAATTGGCAAAGGGATATTTGGAAGCCCATAGAGGGCTATGGTTGAAAAGGAAATATCTTCCGTTCAAAACTGGAAAGAAGCTTTCTGAGAAACTGCTCTGTGTTCTGTGAATTCATCTCACAGAGTTACATCTTTCCCTTCAAGAAGCCTTTCGCTAAGGCTGTTCTTGTGTAATTGGCAAAGGGATATTTGGAAGCCCATAGAGGCCTATGGTGAAAAAGGAAATATCTTCCTTTCAAAACTGGAAAGAAGCTTTCTGAGAAACTGCTCTGTGTTCTGTGAATTCATCTCACAGAGTTACATCTTTCCCTTCAAGAAGCCTTTCGCTAAGGCTGCTCTTGTAGAATTGGCAAAGGGATATTTGGAAGCCCATAGAGGTCTATGGTGAAAAAGGAAATATCTTCCGTTCAAAACTGGAAAGAAGCTTTCTGAGAAACTGCTCTGTGTTCTGTGAATTCATCTCACAGAGTTACATCTTTCCCTTCAAGAAGCCTTTCGCTAAGGCTGTTCTTGTGGAATTGGCAAAGGGATATTTGGAAGCCCATAGAGGCCTATGGTGAAAAAGGAAATATCTTCCGTTCAAAACTGGAAAGAAGCTTTCTGAGAAACTGCTCTGTGTTCTGTGAATTCATCTCACAGAATTACATCTTTCCCTTCAAGAAGCCTTTCGCTAAGGCTGTTCTTGTGGAATTGGCAAAGCGATATTTGGAAGCCCGTAGAGGGCTATGGTGAAAAAGGAAATATCTTCCGTTCAAAACTGGAAAGAAGCTTTCTGAGAAACTGCTCTGTGTTCTGTGAATTCATCTCACAGAGTTACATCTTTCCCTTCAAGAAGCCTTTCGCTAAGGCTGCTCTTGTGGAATTGGCAAAGGGATATTTGGAAGCCCATAGAGGTCTATGGTGAAAAAGGAAATATCTTCCGTTCAAAACTGGAAAGAAGCTTTCTGAGAAACTGCTCTGAGTTCTGTGAATTCATCTCACAGAGTTACATCTTTCCCTTCAAGAAGCCTTTCGCTAAGGCTGTTCGTGTGGAATTGGCAAAGGGATATTTGGAAGCCCATAGAGACCTATGGTGAAAAAGGAAATATCTTCCTTTCAAAACTGGAAAGAAGCTTTCTGAGAAACTGCTCTGTGTTCTGTGAATTCATCTCACAGAATTACATCTTTCCCTTCAAGAAGCCTTTCGCTAAGGCTGTTCTTGTAGAATTGGCAAAGCGATATTTGGAAGACCATAGAGGGCTATGGTGAAAAAGGAAATATCTTCCGTTCAAAACTGGAAAGAAGCTTTCTGAGAAACTGCTCTGTGTTCTGTTAATTCATCTCACAGAGTTACATCTTTCCCTTTAAGAAGCCTTTCGCTAAGGCTGTTTTTGTGGAATTGGCAAAGGGATATTTGGAAGCCCATAGAGGGCTATGGTGAAAAAGTAAATATCTTCCGTTCAAAACTGGAAAGAAGCTTTCTGAGAAACTGCTCTGTGTTCTGTGAATTCATCTCACAGAGTTACATCTTTCCCTTCAAGAAGCCTTTCGCTAAGGCTGTTCTTGTGGAATTGGCAAAGGGATATTTGGAAGCCCATAGAGGGCTATGGTGAAAAAGGAAATATCTTCCGTTCAAAACTGGAAAGAAGCTTTCTGAGAAACTGCTCTGTGTTCTGTGAATTCATCTCACAGAGTTACATCTTTCCCTTCAAGAAGCCTTTCGTTAAGGCTGTTCTTGTGGAATTGGCAAAGGGATATTTGGAAGCCCATAGAGGACTATGGTGAAAAAGGAAATATCTTCCGTTCAAAACTGGGAAGAAGCTTTCTGAGAAACTGCTCTGTGTTCTGTGAATTCATCTCACAGAGTTACATCTTTCCCTTCAAGAAGCCTTTCGCTAAGGCTGTTCTTGTGGAATTGGCAAAGGGATATTTGGAAGCCCATAGAGGACTATGGTGAAAAAGGAAATATCTTCCGTTCAAAACTGGGAAGAAGCTTTCTGAGAAACTGTTCTGTGTTCTGTTAATTCATCTCACAGAGTTACATCTTTCCCTTCAAGAAGCCTTTCGCTAAGGCTGTTCTTGTGGAATTGGCAAAGGGATATTTGGAAGCCCATAGAGGGCTACGGTGAAAAAGGAAATATCTTCCGTTCAAAACTGGAAAGAAGCTTTCTGAGAAACTGCTCTGTGTTCTGTTAATTCATCTCACAGAGTTACATCTTTCCCTTCAAGAAGCCTTTCGCTAAGGCTGTTCTTGAGGAATTGGCAAAGGGATATTTGGAAGCCCATAGAGGCCTATGGTGAAAGAGGAAATATCTTCCTTTCAAAACTGGAAAGAAGCTTTCTGAGAAACTGCTCTGTGTTGTGTGAATTCATCTCACAGAGTTACATCTTTCCCTTCAAGAAGCCTTTCGCTAAGGCTGTTCTTGTAGAATTGGCAAAGGGATATTTGGAAGCCCATAGACGGCTATGTTGAAAAAGGAAATATCTTCCGTTTAAAACTGGAAAGAAGCTTTCTGAGAAACTGCTCTGTGTTCTGTGAATTCATCTCACAGAGTTACATCTTAACCTTCAAGAAGCCTTTCGCTAAGGCTGTTCTTGTGGAATTGGCAAAGCGATATTTGGAAGCCCATAGAGGGCTATGGTGAAAAAGGAAATATCTTCCGTTCAAAATTGGAAAGAAGCTTTCTGAGAAACTGCTCTGTGTTCTGTGAATTCATCTCACAGAGTTACATCTTTCCCTTCAAGAAGCCTTTCGCTAAGGCTGTTCTTGTGGAATTGGCAAAGGGATATTTGGAAGCCCATAGAGGGCTATGGTGAAAAAGGAAATATCTTCCGTTCAAAACTGGAAAGAAGCTTTCTGAGAAACTGCTCTGTGTTCTGTGAATTCATCTCACAGAGTTACATCTTTCCCTTCAAGAAGCCTTTCGCTAAGGCTGTTCTTGTGGAATTGGCAAAGGGATATTTGGAAGCCCATAGAGGGCTATGGTGAAAAAGGAAATATCTTCCTTTCAAAACTGGAAAGAAGCTTTCTGAGAAACTGCTCTGTGTTCTGTTAATTCATCTCACAGAGTTACATCTTTCCCTTCAAGAAGCCTTTCGCTAAGGCTGTTCTTGTGGAATTGGCAAAGGGATATTTGGAAGCCCATAGAGGGCTATGGTGAAAAAGGAAATATCTTCCGTTCAAAACTGGAAAGAAGCTTTCTGAGAAACTGGTCTGTGTTTTGTTAATTCATCTCACAGAGTTACATCTTTCCCTTCAAGAAGCCTTTCGCTAAGGCTGTTCTTGTAGAATTGGCAAAGGGATATTTGGAAGCCCTTAGAGGGCTACGGTGAAAAAGGAAATATCTTCCGTTCAAAACTGGAAAGAAGCTTTCTGAGAAACTGCTCTGTGTTCTGTGAATTCATCTCACAGAGTTACATCTTTCCCTTCAAGAAGCCTTTCGCTAAGGCTGTTCTTGTGGAATTGGCAAAGGGATATTTGGAAGCCCATAGAGGACTATGGTGAAAAAGGAAATATCTTCCTTTCAAAACTGGAAAGAAGCTTTCTGAGAAACTGCTCTGTGTTCTGTGAATTCATCTCACAGAGTTACATCTTTCCCTTCAAGAAGCCTTTCGCTAAGGCTGTTCTTGTGGAATTGGCAAAGGGATATTTGGAAGCCCATAGAGGGCTATGGTTAAAGAGGAAATATCTTCCGTTCAAAACTGGAAAGAAGCTTTCTGAGAAACTGCTCTGTGTTCTGTGAATTCATCTCACAGAGTTACATCTTTCCCTTCAAGAAGCCTTTCGCTAAGGCTGTTCTTCTGGAAATGGCAAAGGGATATTTGGAAGCCCATAGAGGCCTATGGTGAAAAAGGAAATATCTTCCTTTCAAAACTGGAAAGAAGCTTTCTGAGAAACTGCTCTGTGTTCTGTGAATTCATCTCACAGAGTTACATCTTTCCCTTCAAGAAACCTTTCGCTAAGGCTGTTCTTGTGGAAATGGCAAAGGGATATTTGGAAGCCCATAGAGGGCTATGGTTAAAAAGGAAATATCTTCCGTTCAAAACTGGAAAGAAGCTTTCTGAGAAACTGCTCTGTGTTCTGTGAATTCATCTCACAGAGTTACATCTTTCCCTTCAAGAAGCCTTTCGCTAAGGCTGTTCTTGTGGAATTGGCAAAGGGATATTTGGAAGCCCATAGAGGCCTATGGTGAAAAAGGAAATATCTTCCGTTCAAAACTGGAAAGAAGCTTTCTGAGAAACTTCTCTGTGTTCTGTGAATTCATCTCACAGAGTTACATCTTTCCCTTCAAGAAGCCTTTCGCTAAGGCTGCTCTTGTGGAATTGGCAAAGGGATATTTGGAAGCCCGTAGAGGTCTATGGTGAAAAAGGAAATATCTTCCGTTCAAAACTGGAAAGAAGCTTTCTGAGAAACTGCTCTGTGTTCTGTGAATTCATCTCACAGAGTTACATCTTTCCCTTCAAGAAGCCTTTCGCTAAGGCTGTTCTTGTAGAATTGGCAAAGGGATATTTGGAAGCCCTTAGAGGGCTACGGTGAAAAAGGAAATATCTTCCGTTCAAAACTGGAAAGAAGCTTTCTGAGAAACTGCTCTGTGTTCTGTTAATTCGTCTCACAGAGTTACATCTTTCCCTTCAAGAAGCCTTTCGCTAAGGCTGTACTTGTGGAATTGGCAAAGCGATATTTGGAACCCCTAGAGGGCTATGGTGAAAAAGGAAATATCTTCCGTTCAAAACTGGAAAGAAGCTTTCTGAGAAACTGCTCTGTGTTCTGTGAATTCATCTCACAGAGTTACATCTTTCCCTTCAAGAAGCCTTTCGCTAAGGCTGTTCTTGTGGAATTGGCAAAGGGATATTTGGAAGCCCATAGAGGACTATGGTGAAAAAGGAAATATCTTCCGTTCAAAACTGGGAAGAAGCTTTCTGAGAAGCTGTTCTGTGTTCTGTTAATTCATCTCACAGAGTTACATCTTTCCCTTCAAGAAGCCTTTCGCTAAGGCTGTTCTTGTGGAATTGGCAAAGGGATATTTGGAAGCCCATAGAGGGCTATGGTGAAAAAGGAAATATCTTCCGTTCAAAACTGGAAAGAAGTTTTCTGAGAAACTGCTCTGTGTTCTGTGAATTCATCTCACAGAGTTACATCTTTCCCTTCAAGAAGCCTTTCGCTAAGGCTGTTCTTGTGGAATTGGCAAAGGGATATTTGGAAGCCCATAGAGGCCTAAGGTGAAAAAGGAAATATCTTCCTTTCAAAAGTGGAAAGAAGCTTTCTGAGAAACTGCTCTGTGTTCTGTGAATTCATCTCACAGAGTTACATCTTTCCCTTCAAGAAGCCTTTCGCTAAGGCTGTTCTTGTGGAATTGGCAAAGGGATATTTGGAAGCCCATAGAGGGCTATGGTTAAAAAGGAAATATCTTCCGTTCAAAACTGGAAAGAAGCTTTCTGAGAAACTGCTCTGTGTTCTGTGAATTCATCTCACAGAGTTACATCTTTCCCTTTAAGAAGCCTTTCGCTAAGGCTGTTCTTGTGTAATTGGCAAAGGGATATTTGGAAGCCCATAGAGGCCTATGGTGAAAAAGGAAATATCTTCCTTTCAAAACTGGAAAGAAGCTTTCGGAGAAACTACTCTGTGTTCTGTGAATTCATCTCACAGAGTTACATCTTTCCCTTCAAGAAGCCTTTCGCTAAGGCTGCTCTTGTGGAATTGGCAAAGGGATATTTGGAAGCCCATAGAGGTCTATGGTGAAAAAGGAAATATCTTCCGTTCAAAACTGGAAAGAAGCTTTCTGAGAAACTGCTCTGTGTTCTGTGAATTCATCTCACAGAGTTACATCTTTCCCTTCAAGAAGCCTTTCGCTAAGGCTGTTCTTGTGGAATTGGCAAAGGGATATTTGGAAGCCCATAGAGGCCTATGGTGAAAAAGGAAATATCTTCCGTTCAAAACTGGAAAGAAGCTTTCTGAGAAACTGCTCTGTGTTCTGTGAATTCATCTCACAGAATTACATCTTTCCCTTCAAGAAGCCTTTCGCTAAGGCTGTTCTTGTGGAATTGGCAAAGCGATATTTGGAAGCCCATAGAGGGCTATGGTGAAAAAGGAAATATCTTCCGTTCAAAACTGGAAAGAAGCTTTCTGAGAAACTGCTCTGTGTTCTGTGAATTCATCTCACAGAGTTACATCTTTCCCTTCAAGAAGCCTTTCGCTAAGGCTGTTCTTGTGGAATTGGCAAAGGGATATTTGGAAGCCCATAGAGGCCTATGGTGAAAAAGGAAATATCTTCCGTTCAAAACTGGAAAGAAGCATTCTGAGAAACTGCTCTGTGTTCTGTGAATTCATCTCACAGAATTACATCTTTCCCTTCAAGAAGCCTTTCGCTAAGGCTGTTCTTGTGGAATTGGCAAAGCGATATTTGGAAGCCCATAGAGGGCTATGGTGAAAAAGGAAATATCTTCCGTTCAAAACTGGAAAGAAGCTTTCTGAGAAACTGCTCTGTGTTCTGCGAATTCATCTCACAGAGTTACATCTTTCCCTTCAAGAAGCCTTTCGCTAAGGCTGTTTTTGTGGAATTGGCAAAGGGATATTTGGAAGCCCATAGAGGGCTATGGTGAAAAAGTAAATATCTTCCGTTCAAAACTGGAAAGAAGCTTTCTGAGAAACTGCTCTGTGTTCTGTGAATTCATCTCACAGAGTTACATCTTTCCCTTCAAGAAGCCTTTCGCTAAGGCTGTTCTTGTGGAATTGGCAAAGGGATATTTGGAAGCCCATAGAGGCCTATGGTGAAAAAGGAAATATCTTCCGTTCAAAACTGGAAAGAAGCTTTCTGAGAAACTGCTCTGTGTTCTGTGAATTCATCTCACAGAGTTACATCTTTCCCTTCAAGAAGCCTTTCGTTAAGGCTGTTCTTGTGGAATTGGCAAAGGGATATTTGGAAGCCCATAGAGGACTATGGTGAAAAAGGAAATATCTTCCGTTCAAAACTGGGAAGAAGCTTTCTGAGAAACTGTTCTGTGTTCTGTTAATTCATCTCACAGCGTTACATCTTTCCCTTCAAGAAGCCTTTCGCTAAGGCTGTTCTTGTGGAATTGGCAAAGGGATATTTGAAAGCCCATAGAGGGCTATGGTGAAAAAGGAAATATCTTCCGTTCAAAACTGGAAAGAAGCTTTCTGAGAAACTGCTCTGTGTTCTGTGAATTCATCTCACAGATTTACATCTTTCCCTTCAAGAAGCCTTTCGCTAAGGCTGTTCTTGAGGAATTGGCAAAGGGATATTTGGAAGCCCATAGAGGCCTATGGTGAAAAAGGAAATATCTTCCGTTCAAAACTGGAAAGAAGCTTTCTGAGAAACTGCTCTGGGTTCTGTTAATTCATCTCACAGAGTTACATCTTTCCCTTCAAGAAGCCTTTCGCTAAGGCTGTTCTTGTGGAATTGGCAAAGGGATATTTGGAAGCCCATAGAGGGCTATGGTGAAAAAGGAAATATCTTCCGTTCAAAACTGGAAAGAAGCTTTCTGAGAAACTGGTCTGTGTTTTGTTAATTCATCTCACAGAGTTACATCTTTCCCTTCAAGAAGCCTTTCGCTAAGGCTGTTCTTGTAGAATTGGCAAAGGGATATTTGGAAGCCCTTAGAGGGCTACGGTGAAAAAGGAAATATCTTCCGTTCAAAACTGGAAAGAAGCTTTCTGAGAAACTGCTCTGTGTTCTGTTAATTCGTCTCACAGAGTTACATCTTTCCCTTCAAGAAGCCTTTCGCTAAGGCTGTTCTTGTGGAATTGGCAAAGCGATATTTGGAACCCCTAGAGGGCTATGGTGAAAAAGGAAATATCTTCCGTTCAAAACTGGAAAGAAGCTTTCTGAGAAACTGCTCTGTGTTCTGTGAATTCATCTCACAGAGTTACATCTTTCCCTTCAAGAAGCCTTTCGCTAAGGCTGTTCTTGTGGAATTGGCAAAGGGATATTTGGAAGCCCATAGAGGGCTATGGTGAAAAAGGAAATATCTTCCGTTCAAAACTGGAAAGAAGCTTTCTGAGAAACTGCTCTGTGTTCTGTGAATTCATCTCACAGAGTTACATCTTTCCCTTCAAGAAGCCTTTCGTTAAGGCTGTTCTTGTGGAATTGGCAAAGGGATATTTGGAAGCCCATAGAGGACTATGGTGAAAAAGGAAATATCTTCCGTTCAAAACTGGGAAGAAGCTTTCTGAGAAACTGTTCTGTGTTCTGTTAATTCATCTCACAGAGTTACATCTTTCCCTTCAAGAAGCCTTTCGCTAAGGCTGTTCTTGTGGAATTGGCAAAGGGATATTTGGAAGCCCATAGAGGCCTATGGTGAAAAAGGAAATATCTTCCTTTCAAAACTGGAAAGAAGCTTTCTGAGAAACTGCTCTGTGTTCTGTGAATTCATCTCACAGAGTTACATCTTTCCCTTCAAGAAGCCTTTCGCTAAGGCTGCTCTTGTGGAATTGGCAAAGGGATATTTGGAAGCCCGTAGAGGTCTATGGTGAAAAAGGAAATATCTTCCGTTCAAAACTGGAAAGAAGCTTTCTGAGAAACTGCTCTGTGTTCTGTGAATTCATCTCACAGAGTTACATCTTTCCCTTCAAGAAGCCTTTCGCTAAGGCTGTTCTTGTAGAATTGGCAAAGGGATATTTGGAAGCCCTTAGAGGGCTACGGTGAAAAAGGAAATATCTTCCGTTCAAAACTGGAAAGAAGCTTTCTGAGAAACTGCTCTGTGTTCTGTTAATTCGTCTCACAGAGTTACATCTTTCCCTTCAAGAAGCCTTTCGCTAAGGCTGTACTTGTGGAATTGGCAAAGCGATATTTGGAACCCCTAGAGGGCTATGGTGAAAAAGGAAATATCTTCCGTTCAAAACTGGAAAGAAGCTTTCTGAGAAACTGCTCTGTGTTCTGTGAATTCATCTCACAGAGTTACATCTTTCCCTTCAAGAAGCCTTTCGCTAAGGCTGTTCTTGTGGAATTGGCAAAGGGATATTTGGAAGCCCATAGAGGACTATGGTGAAAAAGGAAATATCTTCCGTTCAAAACTGGGAAGAAGCTTTCTGAGAAGCTGTTCTGTGTTCTGTTAATTCATCTCACAGAGTTACATCTTTCCCTTCAAGAAGCCTTTCGCTAAGGCTGTTCTTGTGGAATTGGCAAAGGGATATTTGGAAGCCCATAGAGGGCTATGGTGAAAAAGGAAATATCTTCCGTTCAAAACTGGAAAGAAGCTTTCTGAGAAACTGCTCTGTGTTCTGTGAATTCATCTCACAGAGTTACATCTTTCCCTTCAAGAAGCCTTTCGCTAAGGCTGTTCTTGTGGAATTGGCAAAGGGATATTTGGAAGCCCATAGAGGGCTATGGTGAAAAAGGAAATATCTTCCGTTCAAAACTGGAAAGAAGCTTTCTGAGAAACTGGTCTGTGTTTTGTTAATTCATCTCACAGAGTTACATCTTTCCCTTCAAGAAGCCTTTCGCTAAGGCTGTTCTTGTAGAATTGGCAAAGGGATATTTGGAAGCCCTTAGAGGGCTACGGTGAAAAAGGAAATATCTTCCGTTCAAAACTGGAAAGAAGCTTTCTGAGAAACTGCTCTGTGTTCTGTGAATTCATCTCACAGAGTTACATCTTTCCCTTCAAGAAGCCTTTCGCTAAGGCTGTTCTTGTGGAATTGGCAAAGGGATATTTGGAAGCCCATAGAGGACTATGGTGAAAAAGGAAATATCTTCCTTTCAAAACTGGAAAGAAGCTTTCTGAGAAACTGCTCTGTGTTCTGTGAATTCATCTCACAGAGTTACATCTTTCCCTTCAAGAAGCCTTTCGCTAAGGCTGTTCTTGTGGAATTGGCAAAGGGATATTTGGAAGCCCATAGAGGGCTATGGTTAAAGAGGAAATATCTTCCGTTCAAAACTGGAAAGAAGCTTTCTGAGAAACTGCTCTGTGTTCTGTGAATTCATCTCACAGAGTTACATCTTTCCCTTCAAGAAGCCTTTCGCTAAGGCTGTTCTTCTGGAAATGGCAAAGGGATATTTGGAAGCCCATAGAGGCCTATGGTGAAAAAGGAAATATCTTCCTTTCAAAACTGGAAAGAAGCTTTCTGAGAAACTGCTCTGTGTTCTGTGAATTCATCTCACAGAGTTACATCTTTCCCTTCAAGAAACCTTTCGCTAAGGCTGTTCTTGTGGAAATGGCAAAGGGATATTTGGAAGCCCATAGAGGGCTATGGTTAAAAAGGAAATATCTTCCGTTCAAAACTGGAAAGAAGCTTTCTGAGAAACTGCTCTGTGTTCTGTGAATTCATCTCACAGAGTTACATCTTTCCCTTCAAGAAGCCTTTCGCTAAGGCTGTTCTTGTGGAATTGGCAAAGGGATATTTGGAAGCCCATAGAGGCCTATGGTGAAAAAGGAAATATCTTCCGTTCAAAACTGGAAAGAAGCTTTCTGAGAAACTTCTCTGTGTTCTGTGAATTCATCTCACAGAGTTACATCTTTCCCTTCAAGAAGCCTTTCGCTAAGGCTGCTCTTGTGGAATTGGCAAAGGGATATTTGGAAGCCCGTAGAGGTCTATGGTGAAAAAGGAAATATCTTCCGTTCAAAACTGGAAAGAAGCTTTCTGAGAAACTGCTCTGTGTTCTGTGAATTCATCTCACAGAGTTACATCTTTCCCTTCAAGAAGCCTTTCGCTAAGGCTGTTCTTGTAGAATTGGCAAAGGGATATTTGGAAGCCCTTAGAGGGCTACGGTGAAAAAGGAAATATCTTCCGTTCAAAACTGGAAAGAAGCTTTCTGAGAAACTGCTCTGTGTTCTGTTAATTCGTCTCACAGAGTTACATCTTTCCCTTCAAGAAGCCTTTCGCTAAGGCTGTACTTGTGGAATTGGCAAAGCGATATTTGGAACCCCTAGAGGGCTATGGTGAAAAAGGAAATATCTTCCGTTCAAAACTGGAAAGAAGCTTTCTGAGAAACTGCTCTGTGTTCTGTGAATTCATCTCACAGAGTTACATCTTTCCCTTCAAGAAGCCTTTCGCTAAGGCTGTTCTTGTGGAATTGGCAAAGGGATATTTGGAAGCCCATAGAGGACTATGGTGAAAAAGGAAATATCTTCCGTTCAAAACTGGGAAGAAGCTTTCTGAGAAGCTGTTCTGTGTTCTGTTAATTCATCTCACAGAGTTACATCTTTCCCTTCAAGAAGCCTTTCGCTAAGGCTGTTCTTGTGGAATTGGCAAAGGGATATTTGGAAGCCCATAGAGGGCTATGGTGAAAAAGGAAATATCTTCCGTTCAAAACTGGAAAGAAGTTTTCTGAGAAACTGCTCTGTGTTCTGTGAATTCATCTCACAGAGTTACATCTTTCCCTTCAAGAAGCCTTTCGCTAAGGCTGTTCTTGTGGAATTGGCAAAGGGATATTTGGAAGCCCATAGAGGCCTAAGGTGAAAAAGGAAATATCTTCCTTTCAAAAGTGGAAAGAAGCTTTCTGAGAAACTGCTCTGTGTTCTGTGAATTCATCTCACAGAGTTACATCTTTCCCTTCAAGAAGCCTTTCGCTAAGGCTGTTCTTGTGGAATTGGCAAAGGGATATTTGGAAGCCCATAGAGGGCTATGGTTAAAAAGGAAATATCTTCCGTTCAAAACTGGAAAGAAGCTTTCTGAGAAACTGCTCTGTGTTCTGTGAATTCATCTCACAGAGTTACATCTTTCCCTTTAAGAAGCCTTTCGCTAAGGCTGTTCTTGTGTAATTGGCAAAGGGATATTTGGAAGCCCATAGAGGCCTATGGTGAAAAAGGAAATATCTTCCTTTCAAAACTGGAAAGAAGCTTTCGGAGAAACTACTCTGTGTTCTGTGAATTCATCTCACAGAGTTACATCTTTCCCTTCAAGAAGCCTTTCGCTAAGGCTGCTCTTGTGGAATTGGCAAAGGGATATTTGGAAGCCCATAGAGGTCTATGGTGAAAAAGGAAATATCTTCCGTTCAAAACTGGAAAGAAGCTTTCTGAGAAACTGCTCTGTGTTCTGTGAATTCATCTCACAGAGTTACATCTTTCCCTTCAAGAAGCCTTTCGCTAAGGCTGTTCTTGTGGAATTGGCAAAGGGATATTTGGAAGCCCATAGAGGCCTATGGTGAAAAAGGAAATATCTTCCGTTCAAAACTGGAAAGAAGCTTTCTGAGAAACTGCTCTGTGTTCTGTGAATTCATCTCACAGAATTACATCTTTCCCTTCAAGAAGCCTTTCGCTAAGGCTGTTCTTGTGGAATTGGCAAAGCGATATTTGGAAGCCCATAGAGGGCTATGGTGAAAAAGGAAATATCTTCCGTTCAAAACTGGAAAGAAGCTTTCTGAGAAACTGCTCTGTGTTCTGTGAATTCATCTCACAGAGTTACATCTTTCCCTTCAAGAAGCCTTTCGCTAAGGCTGTTCTTGTGGAATTGGCAAAGGGATATTTGGAAGCCCATAGAGGCCTATGGTGAAAAAGGAAATATCTTCCGTTCAAAACTGGAAAGAAGCATTCTGAGAAACTGCTCTGTGTTCTGTGAATTCATCTCACAGAATTACATCTTTCCCTTCAAGAAGCCTTTCGCTAAGGCTGTTCTTGTGGAATTGGCAAAGCGATATTTGGAAGCCCATAGAGGGCTATGGTGAAAAAGGAAATATCTTCCGTTCAAAACTGGAAAGAAGCTTTCTGAGAAACTGCTCTGTGTTCTGCGAATTCATCTCACAGAGTTACATCTTTCCCTTCAAGAAGCCTTTCGCTAAGGCTGTTTTTGTGGAATTGGCAAAGGGATATTTGGAAGCCCATAGAGGGCTATGGTGAAAAAGTAAATATCTTCCGTTCAAAACTGGAAAGAAG
Source organism: Chlorocebus sabaeus (assembly GCF_047675955.1). Lineage (NCBI taxonomy): Eukaryota > Metazoa > Chordata > Mammalia > Primates > Cercopithecidae > Chlorocebus > Chlorocebus sabaeus. Next base: position 925,515 of record NW_027328181.1, read on the forward strand.
CTTTCTGAGAAACTGCTCTGTGTTCTGTGAATTCATCTCACAGAGTTACATCTTTCCCTTCAAGAAGCCTTTCGCTAAGGCTGTTCTTGTGGAATTGGCAAAGGGATATTTGGAAGCCCATAGAGGCCTATGGTGAAAAAGGAAATATCTTCCGTTCAAAACTGGAAAGAAGCTTTCTGAGAAACTGCTCTGTGTTCTGTGAATTCATCTCACAGAGTTACATCTTTCCCTTCAAGAAGCCTTTCGTTAAGGCTGTTCTTGTGGAATTGGCAAAGGGATATTTGGAAGCCCATAGAGGACTATGGTGAAAAAGGAAATATCTTCCGTTCAAAACTGGGAAGAAGCTTTCTGAGAAACTGTTCTGTGTTCTGTTAATTCATCTCACAGCGTTACATCTTTCCCTTCAAGAAGCCTTTCGCTAAGGCTGTTCTTGTGGAATTGGCAAAGGGATATTTGAAAGCCCATAGAGGACTATGGTGAAAAAGGAAATATCTTCCGTTCAAAACTGGAAAGAAGCTTTCTGAGAAACTGCTCTGTGTTCTGTGAATTCATCTCACAGATTTACATCTTTCCCTTCAAGAAGCCTTTCGCTAAGGCTGTTCTTGAGGAATTGGCAAAGGGATATTTGGAAGCCCATAGAGGCCTATGGTGAAAAAGGAAATATCTTCCGTTCAAAACTGGAAAGAAGCTTTCTGAGAAACTGCTCTGGGTTCTGTTAATTCATCTCACAGAGTTACATCTTTCCCTTCAAGAAGCCTTTCGCTAAGGCTGTTCTTGTGGAATTGGCAAAGGGATATTTGGAAGCCCATAGAGGGCTATGGTGAAAAAGGAAATATCTTCCGTTCAAAACTGGAAAGAAGCTTTCTGAGAAACTGGTCTGTGTTTTGTTAATTCATCTCACAGAGTTACATCTTTCCCTTCAAGAAGCCTTTCGCTAAGGCTGTTCTTGTAGAATTGGCAAAGGGATATTTGGAAGCCCTTAGAGGGCTACGGTGAAAAAGGAAATATCTTCCGTTCAAAACTGGAAAGAAGCTTTCTGAGAAACTGCTCTGTGTTCTGTTAATTCGTCTCACAGAGTTACATCTTTCCCTTCAAGAAGCCTTTCGCTAAGGCTGTTCTTGTGGAATTGGCAAAGCGATATTTGGAACCCCTAGAGGGCTATGGTGAAAAAGGAAATATCTTCCGTTCAAAACTGGAAAGAAGCTTTCTGAGAAACTGCTCTGTGTTCTGTGAATTCATCTCACAGAGTTACATCTTTCCCTTCAAGAAGCCTTTCGCTAAGGCTGTTCTTGTGGAATTGGCAAAGGGATATTTGGAAGCCCATAGAGGGCTATGGTGAAAAAGGAAATATCTTCCGTTCAAAACTGGAAAGAAGCTTTCTGAGAAACTGCTCTGTGTTCTGTGAATTCATCTCACAGAGTTACATCTTTCCCTTCAAGAAGCCTTTCGTTAAGGCTGTTCTTGTGGAATTGGCAAAGGGATATTTGGAAGCCCATAGAGGACTATGGTGAAAAAGGAAATATCTTCCGTTCAAAACTGGGAAGAAGCTTTCTGAGAAACTGTTCTGTGTTCTGTTAATTCATCTCACAGAGTTACATCTTTCCCTTCAAGAAGCCTTTCGCTAAGGCTGTTCTTGTGGAATTGGCAAAGGGATATTTGGAAGCCCATAGAGGCCTATGGTGAAAAAGGAAATATCTTCCTTTCAAAACTGGAAAGAAGCTTTCTGAGAAACTGCTCTGTGTTCTGTGAATTCATCTCACAGAGTTACATCTTTCCCTTCAAGAAGCCTTTCGCTAAGGCTGCTCTTGTGGAATTGGCAAAGGGATATTTGGAAGCCCGTAGAGGTCTATGGTGAAAAAGGAAATATCTTCCGTTCAAAACTGGAAAGAAGCTTTCTGAGAAACTGCTCTGTGTTCTGTGAATTCATCTCACAGAGTTACATCTTTCCCTTCAAGAAGCCTTTCGCTAAGGCTGTTCTTGTAGAATTGGCAAAGGGATATTTGGAAGCCCTTAGAGGGCTACGGTGAAAAAGGAAATATCTTCCGTTCAAAACTGGAAAGAAGCTTTCTGAGAAACTGCTCTGTGTTCTGTTAATTCGTCTCACAGAGTTACATCTTTCCCTTCAAGAAGCCTTTCGCTAAGGCTGTACTTGTGGAATTGGCAAAGCGATATTTGGAACCCCTAGAGGGCTATGGTGAAAAAGGAAATATCTTCCGTTCAAAACTGGAAAGAAGCTTTCTGAGAAACTGCTCTGTGTTCTGTGAATTCATCTCACAGAGTTACATCTTTCCCTTCAAGAAGCCTTTCGCTAAGGCTGTTCTTGTGGAATTGGCAAAGGGATATTTGGAAGCCCATAGAGGACTATGGTGAAAAAGGAAATATCTTCCGTTCAAAACTGGGAAGAAGCTTTCTGAGAAGCTGTTCTGTGTTCTGTTAATTCATCTCACAGAGTTACATCTTTCCCTTCAAGAAGCCTTTCGCTAAGGCTGTTCTTGTGGAATTGGCAAAGGGATATTTGGAAGCCCATAGAGGGCTATGGTGAAAAAGGAAATATCTTCCGTTCAAAACTGGAAAGAAGCTTTCTGAGAAACTGCTCTGTGTTCTGTGAATTCATCTCACAGAGTTACATCTTTCCCTTCAAGAAGCCTTTCGCTAAGGCTGTTCTTGTGGAATTGGCAAAGGGATATTTGGAAGCCCATAGAGGCCTAAGGTGAAAAAGGAAATATCTTCCTTTCAAAAGTGGAAAGAAGCTTTCTGAGAAACTGCTCTGTGTTCTGTGAATTCATCTCACAGAGTTACATCTTTCCCTTCAAGAAGCCTTTCGCTAAGGCTGTTCTTGTGGAATTGGCAAAGGGATATTTGGAAGCCCATAGAGGGCTATGGTTAAAAAGGAAATATCTTCCGTTCAAAACTGGAAAGAAGCTTTCTGAGAAACTGCTCTGTGTTCTGTGAATTCATCTCACAGAGTTACATCTTTCCCTTTAAGAAGCCTTTCGCTAAGGCTGTTCTTGTGTAATTGGCAAAGGGATATTTGGAAGCCCATAGAGGCCTATGGTGAAAAAGGAAATATCTTCCTTTCAAAACTGGAAAGAAGCTTTCGGAGAAACTACTCTGTGTTCTGTGAATTCATCTCACAGAGTTACATCTTTCCCTTCAAGAAGCCTTTCGCTAAGGCTGCTCTTGTGGAATTGGCAAAGGGATATTTGGAAGCCCATAGAGGTCTATGGTGAAAAAGGAAATATCTTCCGTTCAAAACTGGAAAGAAGCTTTCTGAGAAACTGCTCTGTGTTCTGTGAATTCATCTCACAGAGTTACATCTTTCCCTTCAAGAAGCCTTTCGCTAAGGCTGTTCTTGTGGAATTGGCAAAGGGATATTTGGAAGCCCATAGAGGCCTATGGTGAAAAAGGAAATATCTTCCGTTCAAAACTGGAAAGAAGCTTTCTGAGAAACTGCTCTGTGTTCTGTGAATTCATCTCACAGAATTACATCTTTCCCTTCAAGAAGCCTTTCGCTAAGGCTGTTCTTGTGGAATTGGCAAAGCGATATTTGGAAGCCCATAGAGGGCTATGGTGAAAAAGGAAATATCTTCCGTTCAAAACTGGAAAGAAGCTTTCTGAGAAACTGCTCTGTGTTCTGTGAATTCATCTCACAGAGTTACATCTTTCCCTTCAAGAAGCCTTTCGCTAAGGCTGTTCTTGTGGAATTGGCAAAGGGATATTTGGAAGCCCATAGAGGCCTATGGTGAAAAAGGAAATATCTTCCGTTCAAAACTGGAAAGAAGCATTCTGAGAAACTGCTCTGTGTTCTGTGAATTCATCTCACAGAATTACATCTTTCCCTTCAAGAAGCCTTTCGCTAAGGCTGTTCTTGTGGAATTGGCAAAGCGATATTTGGAAGCCCATAGAGGGCTATGGTGAAAAAGGAAATATCTTCCGTTCAAAACTGGAAAGAAGCTTTCTGAGAAACTGCTCTGTGTTCTGCGAATTCATCTCACAGAGTTACATCTTTCCCTTCAAGAAGCCTTTCGCTAAGGCTGTTTTTGTGGAATTGGCAAAGGGATATTTGGAAGCCCATAGAGGGCTATGGTGAAAAAGTAAATATCTTCCGTTCAAAACTGGAAAGAAGCTTTCTGAGAAACTGCTCTGTGTTCTGTGAATTCATCTCACAGAGTTACATCTTTCCCTTCTAGAAGCCTTTCGCTAAGGCTGTTCTTGTGGAATTGGCAAAGGGATATTTGGAAGCCCATAGAGGCCTATGGTGAAAAAGGAAATATCTTCCGTTCAAAACTGGAAAGAAGCTTTCTGAGAAACTGCTCTGTGTTCTGTGAATTCATCTCACAGAGTTACATCTTTCCCTTCAAGAAGCCTTTCGTTAAGGCTGTTCTTGTGGAATTGGCAAAGGGATATTTGGAAGCCCATAGAGGACTATGGTGAAAAAGGAAATATCTTCCGTTCAAAACTGGGAAGAAGCTTTCTGAGAAACTGTTCTGTGTTCTGTTAATTCATCTCACAGCGTTACATCTTTCCCTTCAAGAAGCCTTTCGCTAAGGCTGTTCTTGTGGAATTGGCAAAGGGATATTTGAAAGCCCATAGAGGGCTATGGTGAAAAAGGAAATATCTTCCGTTCAAAACTGGAAAGAAGCTTTCTGAGAAACTGCTCTGTGTTCTGTGAATTCATCTCACAGATTTACATCTTTCCCTTCAAGAAGCCTTTCGCTAAGGCTGTTCTTGAGGAATTGGCAAAGGGATATTTGGAAGCCCATAGAGGCCTATGGTGAAAAAGGAAATATCTTCCGTTCAAAACTGGAAAGAAGCTTTCTGAGAAACTGCTCTGGGTTCTGTTAATTCATCTCACAGAGTTACATCTTTCCCTTCAAGAAGCCTTTCGCTAAGGCTGTTCTTGTGGAATTGGCAAAGGGATATTTGGAAGCCCATAGAGGGCTATGGTGAAAAAGGAAATATCTTCCGTTCAAAACTGGAAAGAAGCTTTCTGAGAAACTGGTCTGTGTTTTGTTAATTCATCTCACAGAGTTACATCTTTCCCTTCAAGAAGCCTTTCGCTAAGGCTGTTCTTGTAGAATTGGCAAAGGGATATTTGGAAGCCCTTAGAGGGCTACGGTGAAAAAGGAAATATCTTCCGTTCAAAACTGGAAAGAAGCTTTCTGAGAAACTGCTCTGTGTTCTGTTAATTCGTCTCACAGAGTTACATCTTTCCCTTCAAGAAGCCTTTCGCTAAGGCTGTTCTTGTGGAATTGGCAAAGCGATATTTGGAACCCCTAGAGGGCTATGGTGAAAAAGGAAATATCTTCCGTTCAAAACTGGAAAGAAGCTTTCTGAGAAACTGCTCTGTGTTCTGTGAATTCATCTCACAGAGTTACATCTTTCCCTTCAAGAAGCCTTTCGCTAAGGCTGTTCTTGTGGAATTGGCAAAGGGATATTTGGAAGCCCATAGAGGGCTATGGTGAAAAAGGAAATATCTTCCGTTCAAAACTGGAAAGAAGCTTTCTGAGAAACTGCTCTGTGTTCTGTGAATTCATCTCACAGAGTTACATCTTTCCCTTCAAGAAGCCTTTCGTTAAGGCTGTTCTTGTGGAATTGGCAAAGGGATATTTGGAAGCCCATAGAGGACTATGGTGAAAAAGGAAATATCTTCCGTTCAAAACTGGGAAGAAGCTTTCTGAGAAACTGTTCTGTGTTCTGTTAATTCATCTCACAGAGTTACATCTTTCCCTTCAAGAAGCCTTTCGCTAAGGCTGTTCTTGTGGAATTGGCAAAGGGATATTTGGAAGCCCATAGAGGGCTATGGTGAAAAAGGAAATATCTTCCGTTCAAAACTGGAAAGAAGCTTTCTGAGAAACTGCTCTGTGTTCTGTGAATTCATCTCACGGAGTTACATCTTTCCCTTCAAGAAGCCTTTCGCTAAGGCTGTTCTTGTGGAATTGGCAAAGGGATATTTGGAAGCCCATAGAGGACTATGGTGAAAAAGGAAATAACTTCCTTTCAAAACTGGGAAGAAGCTTTCTGAGAAACTGTTCTGTGTTCTGTTAATTCATCTCACATAGTTACATCTTTCCCTTCAAGAAGCCTTTCGCTAAGGCTGTTCTTGTGGAATTGGCAAAGGGATATTTGGAAGCCCATAGAGGGCTATGGTGAAAAAGGAAATATCTTCCGTTCAAAACTGGAAAGAAGCTTTCTGAGAAACTGCTCTGTGTTCTGTGAATTCATCTCACAGAGTTACATCTTTCCCTTCAAGAAGCCTTTCGCTAAGGCTGTTCTTGTGGAATTGGCAAAGGGATATTTGGAAGCCCATAGAGGCCTATGGTGAAAAAGGAAATATCTTCCGTTCAAAACTGGAAAGAAGCTTTCTGAGAAACTGCTCTGTGTTCTGTGAATTCATCTCACAGAGTTTCATCTTTCCCTTCAAGAAGCCTTTCGCTAAGGCTGTTCTTGTGGAATTGGCAAAGGGATATTTGGAAGCCCATAGAGGGCTATGGTTAAAAAGGAAATATCTTCCGTTCAAAACTGGAAAGAAGCTTTCTGAGAAACTGCTCTGTGTTCTGTGAATTCATCTCACAGAGTTACATCTTTCCCTTCAAGAAGCCTTTCGCTAAGGCTGTTCTTGTGGAATTGGCAAAGGGATATTTGGAAGCCCATAGAGGCCTATGGTGAAAAAGGAAATATCTTCCTTTCAAAACTGGAAAGAAGCTTTCTGAGAAACTGCTCTGTGTTCTGTGAATTCATCTCACAGAGTTACATCTTTCCCTTCAAGAAGCCTTTCGCTAAGGCTGCTCTTGTGGAATTGGCAAAGGGATATTTGGAAGCCCATAGAGGTCTATGGTGAAAAAGGAAATATCTTCCGTTCAAAACTTTAAAGAAGCTTTCTGAGAAACTGCTCTGTGTTCTGAGAATTCATCTCACAGAGTTACATCTTTCCCTTCAAGAAGCCTTTCACTAAGGCTGTTCTTGTGGAATTGGCAAAGGGATATTTGGAATCCCATAGAGGCCTATGGTGAAAAAGGAAATATCTTTCGTTCAAAACTGGAAAGAAGCTTTCTGAGAAACTGCTCTGTGTTCTGTGAATTCATCTCACAGAATTACATCTTTCCCTTCAAGAAGCCTTTCGCTAAGGCTGTTCTTGTGGAATTGGCAAAGCGATATTTGGAAGCCCATAGAGGGCTATGGTGAAAAAGGAAATATCTTCCGTTCAAAACTGGAAAGAAGCTTTCTGAGAAACTGCTCTGTGTTCTGTGAATTCATCTCACAGAGTTACATCTTTCCCTTCAAGAAGCCTTTCGCTAAGGCTGTTCTTGTGGAATTGGCAAAGGGATATTTGGAAGCCCATAGAGGCCTATGGTGAAAAAGGAAATATCTTCCTTTCAAAACTGGAAAGAAGCTTTCTGAGAAACTGCTCTGTGTTCTGTGAATTCATCTCACAGAGTTACATCTTTCCCTTCAAGAAGCCTTTCGCTAAGGCTGCTCTTGTGGAATTGGCAAAGGGATATTTGGAAGCCCATAGAGGTCTATGGTGAAAAAGGAAATATCTTCCGTTCAAAACTGGAAAGAAGCTTTCTGAGAAACTGCTCTGTGTTCTGTTAATTCATCTCACAGAGTTACATCTTTCCCTTCAAGAAGCCTTTCGCTAAGGCTGTTCTTGTGCAATTGGCAAAGGGATATTTGGAAGCCCATAGAGGCCTATGGTGAAAAAGGAAATATCTTCCTTTCAAAACTGGAAAGAAGCTTTCTGAGAAACTGCTCTGTGTTCTGTGAATTCATCTCACAGAATTACATCTTTCCCTTCAAGAAGCCTTTCGCTAAGGCTGTTCTTGTGGAATTGGCAAAGCGATATTTGGAAGCCCATAGAGGGCTATGGTGAAAAAGGAAATATCTTCCGTTCAAAACTGGAAAGAAACTTTCTGAGAAACTGCTCTGTGTTCTGTTAATTCATCTCACAGAGTTACATCTTTCCCTTCAAGAAGCCTTTCGCTAAGGCTGTTTTTCTGGAATTGGCAAAGGGATATTTGGAAGCCCATAGAGGGCTATGGTGAAAAAGTAAATATCTTCCGTTCAAAACTGGAAAGAAGCTTTCTGAGAAACTGCTCTGTGTTCTGTGAATTCATCTCACAGAGTTACATCTTTCCCTTCAAGAAGCCTTTCGCTAAGGTTGTTCTTGTGGAATTGGCAAAGGGATATTTGGAAGCCCATAGAGGCCTATGGTGAAAAAGGAAATATCTTCCGTTCAAAACTGGAAAGAAGCTTTCTGAGAAACTGCTCTGTGTTCTGTGAATTCATCTCAAAGAGTTACATCTTTCCCTTCAAGAAGCCTTTCGCTAAGGCTGTTCTTGTGGAATTGGCAAAGGGATATTTGGAAGCCCATAGAGGGCTATGGTGAAAAAGGAAATATCTTCCGTTCAAAACTGGAAAGAAGCATTCTGAGAAACTGCTCTGTCTTCTGTTAATTCATCTCACAGAGTTACATCTTTCCCTTCAAGAAGCCTTTCGCTAAGGCTGTTCTTGAGGAATTGGCAAGGGGATATTTGGAAGCCCATAGAGGGCTATGGTGAAAAAGGAAATATCTTCCGTTCAAAACTGGAAAGAAGCTTTCTGAGAAACTGCTCTGTGTTCTGTGAATTCATCTCACAGAGTTACATCTTTCCCTTCAAGAAGCCTTTCGTTAAGGCTGTTCTTGTGGAATTGGCAAAGGGATATTTGGAAGCCCATAGAGGACTATGGTGAAAAAGGAAATATCTTCCGTTCAAAACTGGGAAGAACTTTTTGAGAAACTGTTCAGTGTTCTGTTAATTCATCTCACAGAGTTACATCTTTCCCTTCAAGAAGCCTTTCGCTAAGGCTGTTCTTGTGGAATTGGCAAAGGGATATTTGGAAGCCCATAGAGGGCTATGGTGAAAAAGGAAATATCTTCCGTTCAAAACTGGAAAGAAGCTTTCTGAGAAACTGCTCTGTGTTCTGTGAATTCATCTCACAGAGTTACATCTTTCCCTTCAAGAAGCCTTTCGCTAAGGCTGTTCTTGTGGAATTGGCAAAGGGATATTTGGAAGCCCTTAGAGGACTATGGTGAAAAAGGAAATATCTTCCGTTCAAAACTGGGAAGAAGCTTTCTGAGAAACTGTTCTGTGTTCTGTTAATTCATCTCACAGAGTTACATCTTTCCCTTCAAGAAGCCTTTCGCTAAGGCTGTTCTTGTGGAATTGGCAAAGGGATATTTGGAAGCCCATAGAGGGCTATGGTGAAAAAGGAAATATCTTCCGTTCAAAACTGGAAAGAAGCTTTCTGAGAAACTGCTCTGTGTTCTGTGAATTCATCTCACAGAGTTACATCTTTCCCTTCAAGAAGCCTTTCGTTAAGGCTGTTCTTGTGGAATTGGCAAAGGGATATTTGGAAGCCCATAGAGGACTATGGTGAAAAACGAAATATCTTCCGTTCAAAACTGGGAAGAAGCTTTCTGAGAAACTGTTCTGTGTTCTGTTAATTCATCTCACAGAGTTACATCTTTCCCTTCAAGAAGCCTTTCGCTAAGGCTGTTCTTGTGGAATTGGCAAAGGGATATTTGGAAGCCCATAGAGGGCTATGGTGAAAAAGGAAATATCTTCCGTTCAAAACTGGAAAGAAGCTTTCTGAGAAACTGCTCTGTGTTCTGTGAATTCATCTCACAGAGTTACATCTTTCCCTTCAAGAAGCCTTTCGCTAAGCCTGTTCTTGTGGAATTGGCAAAGGGATATTTGGAAGCCCATAAAGGACTATGGTGAAAAAGGAAATATCTTCCGTTCAAAACTGGGAAGAAGCTTTCTGAGAAACTCTTCTGTGTTCTGTTAATTCATCTCACAGAGTTACATCTTTCCCTTCAAGAAGCCTTTCGCTAAGGCTGTTCTTGTGGAATTGGCAAAGGGATATTTGGAAGCCCATAGAGGGCTATGGTGAAAAAGGAAATATCTTCCGTTCAAAACTGGAAAGAAGCTTTCTGAGAAACTGCTCTGTGTTCTGTGAATTCATCTCACAGAGTTACATCTTTCCCTTCAAGAAGCCTTTCGCTAAGGCTGTTCTTGTGGAATTGACAAAGGGATATTTGGAAGCCCATAGAGTCCTATGGTGAAAAAGGAAATATCTTCCTTTCAAAACTGGAAAGAAGCTTTCTGAGAAACTGCTCTGTGTTCTGTGAATTCATCTCACAGAGTTACATCTTTCCCTTCAAGAAGCCTTTCGCTAAGGCTGTTCTTGTGGAATTGGCAAAGGGATATTTGGAAGCCCATAGAGGCCTATGGTGAAAAAGGAAATATCTTCCGTTCAAAACTGGAAAGAAGCTTTCTGAGAAACTGCTCTGTGTTCTGTGAATTCATCTCACAGAATTACATCTTTCCCTTCAAGAAGCCTTTCGCTAAGGCTGCTCTTGTGGAATTGGCAAAGGGATATTTGGAAGCCCATAGAGGTCTATGGTGAAAAAGGAAATATCTTCCGTTCAAAACTGGAAAGAAGCTTTCTGAGAAACTGCTCTGTGTTCTGTGAATTCATCTCACAGAGTTACATCTTTCCCTTCAAGAAGCCTTTCGCTAAGGCTGTTCTTGTGGAATTGGCAAAGGGATATTTGGAAGCCAATAGAGGCCTATGGTGAAAAAGGAAATATCTTCCGTTCAAAACTGGAAAGAAGCTTTCTGAGAAACTGCTCTGTGTTCTGTGAATTCATCTCACAGAATTACATCTTTCCCTTCAAGAAGCCTTTCGCTAAGGCTGTTCTTGTGGAATTGGCAAAGCGATATTTGGAAGCCCATAGAGGCCTATGGTGAAAAAGGAAATATCTTCCGTTCAAAACTGGAAAGAAGCTTTCTGAGAAACTGCTCTGTGTTCTGTTAATTCATCTCACAGAGTTACATCTTTCCCTTCAAGAAGCCTTTCGCTAAGGCTGTTCTTGTGGAATTGGCAAAGGGATATTTGGAAGCCCATAGAGGGCTATGGTGAAAAAGTAAATATCTTCCGTTCAAAACTGGAAAGAAGCTTTCTGAGAAACTGCTCTGTGTTCTGTGAATTCATCTCACAGATTTACATCTTTCCCTTCAAGAAGCCTTTCGCTGAGGCTGTTCTTGTGGATTTGGCAATAGGATATTTGGAAGCACATAGAGGCCTATGGTGAAAAAGGAAATATCTTCCGTTCAAAACTGGAAAGAAGCTTTCTGAGAAACTGCTCTGTGTTCTGTGAATTCATCTCAAAGAGTTACATCTTTCCCTTCAAGAAGCCTTTCGCTAAGGCTGTTGTTGTGGAATTGGCAAAGGGATATTTGGAAGCCCATAGAGGCCTATGGTGAAAAAGGAAATATCTTCCTTTCAAAACTGGAAAGAAGCATTCTGAGAAACTGTTCTGTGTTCGGTTAATTCATCTCACAGAGTTACATCTTTCCCTTCAAGAAGCCTTTCGCTAAGGCTGTTCTTGAGGAATTGGCAAAGGGATATTTGGAAGCCCATAGACGGCTATGGTGAAAAAGGAAATATCTTCCGTTCAAAACTGGAAAGAAGCTTTCTGAGAAACTGCTCTGTGTTCTGTGAATTCATCTCACAGAGTTACATCTTTCCCTTCAAGAAGCCTTTCGTTAAGGCTGTTCTTGTGGAATTGGCAAAGGGATATTTGGAAGCCCATAGAGGACTATGGTGAAAAAGGAAATATCTTCCGTTCAAAACTGGGAAGAAGATTTCTGAGAAACTGTTCTGTGTTCTGTTAATTCATCTCACAGAGTTACATCTTTCCCTTCAAGAAGCCTTTCGCTAAGGCTGTTCTTGTGGAATTGGCAAAGGGATATTTGGAAGCCCATAGAGGGCTATGGTGAAAAAGGAAATATCTTCCGTTCAAAACTGGAAAGAAGCTTTCTGAGAAACTGCTCTGTGTTCTGTGAATTCATCTCACAGAGTTACATCTTTCCCTTCAAGAAGCCTTTCGCTAAGGCTGTTCTTGTGGAATTGGCAAAGGGATATTTGGAAGCCCATAGAGGACTATGGTGAAAAAGGAAATATCTTCCGTTCAAAACTGGAAAGAAGCTTTCTGAGAAACTGCTCTGTGTTCTGTGAATTCATCTCACAGAGTTACATCTTTCCCTTCAAGAAGCCTTTCGCTAAGCCTGTTCTTGTGGAATTGGCAAAGGGATATTTGGAAGCCCATAAAGGACTATGGTGAAAAAGGAAATATCTTCCGTTCAAAACTGGGAAGAAGCTTTCTGAGAAACTCTTCTGTGTTCTGTTAATTCATCTCACAGAGTTACATCTTTCCCTTCAAGAAGCCTTTCGCTAAGGCTGTTCTTGTGGAATTGGCAAAGGGATATTTGGAAGCCCATAGAGGGCTATGGTGAAAAAGGAAATATCTTCCGTTCAAAACTGGAAAGAAGCTTTCTGAGAAACTGCTCTGTGTTCTGTGAATTCATCTCACAGAGTTACATCTTTCCCTTCAAGAAGCCTTTCGCTAAGGCTGTTCTTGTGGAATTGACAAAGGGATATTTGGAAGCCCATAGAGTCCTATGGTGAAAAAGGAAATATCTTCCTTTCAAAACTGGAAAGAAGCTTTCTGAGAAACTGCTCTGTGTTCTGTGAATTCATCTCACAGAGTTACATCTTTCCCTTCAAGAAGCCTTTCGCTAAGGCTGTTCTTGTGGAATTGGCAAAGGGATATTTGGAAGCCCATAGAGGCCTATGGTGAAAAAGGAAATATCTTCCGTTCAAAACTGGAAAGAAGCTTTCTGAGAAACTGCTCTGTGTTCTGTGAATTCATCTCACAGAATTACATCTTTCCCTTCAAGAAGCCTTTCGCTAAGGCTGCTCTTGTGGAATTGGCAAAGGGATATTTGGAAGCCCATAGAGGTCTATGGTGAAAAAGGAAATATCTTCCGTTCAAAACTGGAAAGAAGCTTTCTGAGAAACTGCTCTGTGTTCTGTGAATTCATCTCACAGAGTTACATCTTTCCCTTCAAGAAGCCTTTCGCTAAGGCTGTTCTTGTGGAATTGGCAAAGGGATATTTGGAAGCCAATAGAGGCCTATGGTGAAAAAGGAAATATCTTCCGTTCAAAACTGGAAAGAAGCTTTCTGAGAAACTGCTCTGTGTTCTGTGAATTCATCTCACAGAATTACATCTTTCCCTTCAAGAAGCCTTTCGCTAAGGCTGTTCTTGTGGAATTGGCAAAGCGATATTTGGAAGCCCATAGAGGCCTATGGTGAAAAAGGAAATATCTTCCGTTCAAAACTGGAAAGAAGCTTTCTGAGAAACTGCTCTGTGTTCTGTTAATTCATCTCACAGAGTTACATCTTTCCCTTCAAGAAGCCTTTCGCTAAGGCTGTTCTTGTGGAATTGGCAAAGGGATATTTGGAAGCCCATAGAGGGCTATGGTGAAAAAGTAAATATCTTCCGTTCAAAACTGGAAAGAAGCTTTCTGAGAAACTGCTCTGTGTTCTGTGAATTCATCTCACAGATTTACATCTTTCCCTTCAAGAAGCCTTTCGCTGAGGCTGTTCTTGTGGATTTGGCAATAGGATATTTGGAAGCACATAGAGGCCTATGGTGAAAAAGGAAATATCTTCCGTTCAAAACTGGAAAGAAGCTTTCTGAGAAACTGCTCTGTGTTCTGTGAATTCATCTCAAAGAGTTACATCTTTCCCTTCAAGAAGCCTTTCGCTAAGGCTGTTGTTGTGGAATTGGCAAAGGGATATTTGGAAGCCCATAGAGGCCTATGGTGAAAAAGGAAATATCTTCCTTTCAAAACTGGAAAGAAGCATTCTGAGAAACTGTTCTGTGTTCGGTTAATTCATCTCACAGAGTTACATCTTTCCCTTCAAGAAGCCTTTCGCTAAGGCTGTTCTTGAGGAATTGGCAAAGGGATATTTGGAAGCCCATAGACGGCTATGGTGAAAAAGGAAATATCTTCCGTTCAAAACTGGAAAGAAGCTTTCTGAGAAACTGCTCTGTGTTCTGTGAATTCATCTCACAGAGTTACATCTTTCCCTTCAAGAAGCCTTTCGTTAAGGCTGTTCTTGTGGAATTGGCAAAGGGATATTTGGAAGCCCATAGAGGACTATGGTGAAAAAGGAAATATCTTCCGTTCAAAACTGGGAAGAAGATTTCTGAGAAACTGTTCTGTGTTCTGTTAATTCATCTCACAGAGTTACATCTTTCCCTTCAAGAAGCCTTTCGCTAAGGCTGTTCTTGTGGAATTGGCAAAGGGATATTTGGAAGCCCATAGAGGGCTATGGTGAAAAAGGAAATATCTTCCGTTCAAAACTGGAAAGAAGCTTTCTGAGAAACTGCTCTGTGTTCTGTGAATTCATCTCACAGAGTTACATCTTTCCCTTCAAGAAGCCTTTCGCTAAGGCTGTTCTTGTGGAATTGGCAAAGGGATATTTGGAAGCCCATAGAGGACTATGGTGAAAAAGGAAATATCTTCCGTTCAAAACTGGGAAGAAGCTTTCTGAGAACCTGTTCTGTGTTCTGTTAATTCATCTCACAGAGTTACATCTTTCCCTTCACGAAGCCTTTCGCTAAGGCTGTTCTTGTGGAATTGGCAAAGGGATATTTGGAAGCCCATAGAGGCCTATGGTGAAAAAGGAAATATCTTCCGTTCAAAACTGGAAAGAAGCTTTCTGAGAAACTGCTCTGTGTTCTGTGAATTCATCTCACAGAGTTACATCTTTCCCTTCAAGAAGCCTTTCGCTAAGGCTGTTCTTGTGGAATTGGCAAAGGGATATTTGGAAGCCCATAGAGGCCTATGGTGAAAAAGGAAATATCTTCCTTTCAAAACTGGAAAGAAGCTTTCTGAGAAACTGCTCTGTGTTCTGTGAATTCATCTCACAGAGTTACATCTTTCCCTTCAAGAAGCCTTTCGCTAAGGCTGCTCTTGTGGAATTGGCAAAGGGATATTTGGAAGCCCATAGAGGTCTATGGTGAAAAAGGAAATATCTTCCGTTCAAAACTGGAAAGAAGCTTTCTGAGAAACTGCTCTGTGTTCTGTTAATTCATCTCACAGAGTTACATCTTTCCCTTCAAGAAGCCTTTCGCTAAGGCTGTTCTTGTGCAATTGGCAAAGGGATATTTGGAAGCCCATAGAGGCCTATGGTGAAAAAGGAAATATCTTCCTTTCAAAACTGGAAAGAAGCTTTCTGAGAAACTGCTCTGTGTTCTGTGAATTCATCTCACAGAATTACATCTTTCCCTTCAAGAAGCCTTTCGCTAAGGCTGTTCTTGTGGAATTGGCAAAGCGATATTTGGAAGCCCATAGAGGGCTATGGTGAAAAAGGAAATATCTTCCGTTCAAAACTGGAAAGAAACTTTCTGAGAAACTGCTCTGTGTTCTGTTAATTCATCTCACAGAGTTACATCTTTCCCTTCAAGAAGCCTTTCGCTAAGGCTGTTTTTCTGGAATTGGCAAAGGGATATTTGGAAGCCCATAGAGGGCTATGGTGAAAAAGTAAATATCTTCCGTTCAAAACTGGAAAGAAGCTTTCTGAGAAACTGCTCTGTGTTCTGTGAATTCATCTCACAGAGTTACATCTTTCCCTTCAAGAAGCCTTTCGCTAAGGTTGTTCTTGTGGAATTGGCAAAGGGATATTTGGAAGCCCATAGAGGCCTATGGTGAAAAAGGAAATATCTTCCGTTCAAAACTGGAAAGAAGCTTTCTGAGAAACTGCTCTGTGTTCTGTGAATTCATCTCAAAGAGTTACATCTTTCCCTTCAAGAAGCCTTTCGCTAAGGCTGTTCTTGTGGAATTGGCAAAGGGATATTTGGAAGCCCATAGAGGGCTATGGTGAAAAAGGAAATATCTTCCGTTCAAAACTGGAAAGAAGCATTCTGAGAAACTGCTCTGTCTTCTGTTAATTCATCTCACAGAGTTACATCTTTCCCTTCAAGAAGCCTTTCGCTAAGGCTGTTCTTGAGGAATTGGCAAGGGGATATTTGGAAGCCCATAGAGGGCTATGGTGAAAAAGGAAATATCTTCCGTTCAAAACTGGAAAGAAGCTTTCTGAGAAACTGCTCTGTGTTCTGTGAATTCATCTCACAGAGTTACATCTTTCCCTTCAAGAAGCCTTTCGTTAAGGCTGTTCTTGTGGAATTGGCAAAGGGATATTTGGAAGCCCATAGAGGACTATGGTGAAAAAGGAAATATCTTCCGTTCAAAACTGGGAAGAACTTTTTGAGAAACTGTTCAGTGTTCTGTTAATTCATCTCACAGAGTTACATCTTTCCCTTCAAGAAGCCTTTCGCTAAGGCTGTTCTTGTGGAATTGGCAAAGGGATATTTGGAAGCCCATAGAGGGCTATGGTGAAAAAGGAAATATCTTCCGTTCAAAACTGGAAAGAAGCTTTCTGAGAAACTGCTCTGTGTTCTGTGAATTCATCTCACAGAGTTACATCTTTCCCTTCAAGAAGCCTTTCGCTAAGGCTGTTCTTGTGGAATTGGCAAAGGGATATTTGGAAGCCCTTAGAGGACTATGGTGAAAAAGGAAATATCTTCCGTTCAAAACTGGGAAGAAGCTTTCTGAGAAACTGTTCTGTGTTCTGTTAATTCATCTCACAGAGTTACATCTTTCCCTTCAAGAAGCCTTTCGCTAAGGCTGTTCTTGTGGAATTGGCAAAGGGATATTTGGAAGCCCATAGAGGGCTATGGTGAAAAAGGAAATATCTTCCGTTCAAAACTGGAAAGAAGCTTTCTGAGAAACTGCTCTGTGTTCTGTGAATTCATCTCACAGAGTTACATCTTTCCCTTCAAGAAGCCTTTCGTTAAGGCTGTTCTTGTGGAATTGGCAAAGGGATATTTGGAAGCCCATAGAGGACTATGGTGAAAAACGAAATATCTTCCGTTCAAAACTGGGAAGAAGCTTTCTGAGAAACTGTTCTGTGTTCTGTTAATTCATCTCACAGAGTTACATCTTTCCCTTCAAGAAGCCTTTCGCTAAGGCTGTTCTTGTGGAATTGGCAAAGGGATATTTGGAAGCCCATAGAGGGCTATGGTGAAAAAGGAAATATCTTCCGTTCAAAACTGGAAAGAAGCTTTCTGAGAAACTGCTCTGTGTTCTGTGAATTCATCTCACAGAGTTACATCTTTCCCTTCAAGAAGCCTTTCGCTAAGCCTGTTCTTGTGGAATTGGCAAAGGGATATTTGGAAGCCCATAAAGGACTATGGTGAAAAAGGAAATATCTTCCGTTCAAAACTGGGAAGAAGCTTTCTGAGAAACTCTTCTGTGTTCTGTTAATTCATCTCACAGAGTTACATCTTTCCCTTCAAGAAGCCTTTCGCTAAGGCTGTTCTTGTGGAATTGGCAAAGGGATATTTGGAAGCCCATAGAGGGCTATGGTGAAAAAGGAAATATCTTCCGTTCAAAACTGGAAAGAAGCTTTCTGAGAAACTGCTCTGTGTTCTGTGAATTCATCTCACAGAGTTACATCTTTCCCTTCAAGAAGCCTTTCGCTAAGGCTGTTCTTGTGGAATTGACAAAGGGATATTTGGAAGCCCATAGAGTCCTATGGTGAAAAAGGAAATATCTTCCTTTCAAAACTGGAAAGAAGCTTTCTGAGAAACTGCTCTGTGTTCTGTGAATTCATCTCACAGAGTTACATCTTTCCCTTCAAGAAGCCTTTCGCTAAGGCTGTTCTTGTGGAATTGGCAAAGGGATATTTGGAAGCCCATAGAGGCCTATGGTGAAAAAGGAAATATCTTCCGTTCAAAACTGGAAAGAAGCTTTCTGAGAAACTGCTCTGTGTTCTGTGAATTCATCTCACAGAATTACATCTTTCCCTTCAAGAAGCCTTTCGCTAAGGCTGCTCTTGTGGAATTGGCAAAGGGATATTTGGAAGCCCATAGAGGTCTATGGTGAAAAAGGAAATATCTTCCGTTCAAAACTGGAAAGAAGCTTTCTGAGAAACTGCTCTGTGTTCTGTGAATTCATCTCACAGAGTTACATCTTTCCCTTCAAGAAGCCTTTCGCTAAGGCTGTTCTTGTGGAATTGGCAAAGGGATATTTGGAAGCCAATAGAGGCCTATGGTGAAAAAGGAAATATCTTCCGTTCAAAACTGGAAAGAAGCTTTCTGAGAAACTGCTCTGTGTTCTGTGAATTCATCTCACAGAATTACATCTTTCCCTTCAAGAAGCCTTTCGCTAAGGCTGTTCTTGTGGAATTGGCAAAGCGATATTTGGAAGCCCATAGAGGCCTATGGTGAAAAAGGAAATATCTTCCGTTCAAAACTGGAAAGAAGCTTTCTGAGAAACTGCTCTGTGTTCTGTTAATTCATCTCACAGAGTTACATCTTTCCCTTCAAGAAGCCTTTCGCTAAGGCTGTTCTTGTGGAATTGGCAAAGGGATATTTGGAAGCCCATAGAGGGCTATGGTGAAAAAGTAAATATCTTCCGTTCAAAACTGGAAAGAAGCTTTCTGAGAAACTGCTCTGTGTTCTGTGAATTCATCTCACAGATTTACATCTTTCCCTTCAAGAAGCCTTTCGCTGAGGCTGTTCTTGTGGATTTGGCAATAGGATATTTGGAAGCACATAGAGGCCTATGGTGAAAAAGGAAATATCTTCCGTTCAAAACTGGAAAGAAGCTTTCTGAGAAACTGCTCTGTGTTCTGTGAATTCATCTCAAAGAGTTACATCTTTCCCTTCAAGAAGCCTTTCGCTAAGGCTGTTGTTGTGGAATTGGCAAAGGGATATTTGGAAGCCCATAGAGGCCTATGGTGAAAAAGGAAATATCTTCCTTTCAAAACTGGAAAGAAGCATTCTGAGAAACTGTTCTGTGTTCGGTTAATTCATCTCACAGAGTTACATCTTTCCCTTCAAGAAGCCTTTCGCTAAGGCTGTTCTTGAGGAATTGGCAAAGGGATATTTGGAAGCCCATAGACGGCTATGGTGAAAAAGGAAATATCTTCCGTTCAAAACTGGAAAGAAGCTTTCTGAGAAACTGCTCTGTGTTCTGTGAATTCATCTCACAGAGTTACATCTTTCCCTTCAAGAAGCCTTTCGTTAAGGCTGTTCTTGTGGAATTGGCAAAGGGATATTTGGAAGCCCATAGAGGACTATGGTGAAAAAGGAAATATCTTCCGTTCAAAACTGGGAAGAAGATTTCTGAGAAACTGTTCTGTGTTCTGTTAATTCATCTCACAGAGTTACATCTTTCCCTTCAAGAAGCCTTTCGCTAAGGCTGTTCTTGTGGAATTGGCAAAGGGATATTTGGAAGCCCATAGAGGGCTATGGTGAAAAAGGAAATATCTTCCGTTCAAAACTGGAAAGAAGCTTTCTGAGAAACTGCTCTGTGTTCTGTGAATTCATCTCACAGAGTTACATCTTTCCCTTCAAGAAGCCTTTCGCTAAGGCTGTTCTTGTGGAATTGGCAAAGGGATATTTGGAAGCCCATAGAGGACTATGGTGAAAAAGGAAATATCTTCCGTTCAAAACTGGAAAGAAGCTTTCTGAGAAACTGCTCTGTGTTCTGTGAATTCATCTCACAGAGTTACATCTTTCCCTTCAAGAAGCCTTTCGCTAAGCCTGTTCTTGTGGAATTGGCAAAGGGATATTTGGAAGCCCATAAAGGACTATGGTGAAAAAGGAAATATCTTCCGTTCAAAACTGGGAAGAAGCTTTCTGAGAAACTCTTCTGTGTTCTGTTAATTCATCTCACAGAGTTACATCTTTCCCTTCAAGAAGCCTTTCGCTAAGGCTGTTCTTGTGGAATTGGCAAAGGGATATTTGGAAGCCCATAGAGGGCTATGGTGAAAAAGGAAATATCTTCCGTTCAAAACTGGAAAGAAGCTTTCTGAGAAACTGCTCTGTGTTCTGTGAATTCATCTCACAGAGTTACATCTTTCCCTTCAAGAAGCCTTTCGCTAAGGCTGTTCTTGTGGAATTGACAAAGGGATATTTGGAAGCCCATAGAGTCCTATGGTGAAAAAGGAAATATCTTCCTTTCAAAACTGGAAAGAAGCTTTCTGAGAAACTGCTCTGTGTTCTGTGAATTCATCTCACAGAGTTACATCTTTCCCTTCAAGAAGCCTTTCGCTAAGGCTGTTCTTGTGGAATTGGCAAAGGGATATTTGGAAGCCCATAGAGGCCTATGGTGAAAAAGGAAATATCTTCCGTTCAAAACTGGAAAGAAGCTTTCTGAGAAACTGCTCTGTGTTCTGTGAATTCATCTCACAGAATTACATCTTTCCCTTCAAGAAGCCTTTCGCTAAGGCTGCTCTTGTGGAATTGGCAAAGGGATATTTGGAAGCCCATAGAGGTCTATGGTGAAAAAGGAAATATCTTCCGTTCAAAACTGGAAAGAAGCTTTCTGAGAAACTGCTCTGTGTTCTGTGAATTCATCTCACAGAGTTACATCTTTCCCTTCAAGAAGCCTTTCGCTAAGGCTGTTCTTGTGGAATTGGCAAAGGGATATTTGGAAGCCAATAGAGGCCTATGGTGAAAAAGGAAATATCTTCCGTTCAAAACTGGAAAGAAGCTTTCTGAGAAACTGCTCTGTGTTCTGTGAATTCATCTCACAGAATTACATCTTTCCCTTCAAGAAGCCTTTCGCTAAGGCTGTTCTTGTGGAATTGGCAAAGCGATATTTGGAAGCCCATAGAGGCCTATGGTGAAAAAGGAAATATCTTCCGTTCAAAACTGGAAAGAAGCTTTCTGAGAAACTGCTCTGTGTTCTGTTAATTCATCTCACAGAGTTACATCTTTCCCTTCAAGAAGCCTTTCGCTAAGGCTGTTCTTGTGGAATTGGCAAAGGGATATTTGGAAGCCCATAGAGGGCTATGGTGAAAAAGTAAATATCTTCCGTTCAAAACTGGAAAGAAGCTTTCTGAGAAACTGCTCTGTGTTCTGTGAATTCATCTCACAGATTTACATCTTTCCCTTCAAGAAGCCTTTCGCTGAGGCTGTTCTTGTGGATTTGGCAATAGGATATTTGGAAGCACATAGAGGCCTATGGTGAAAAAGGAAATATCTTCCGTTCAAAACTGGAAAGAAGCTTTCTGAGAAACTGCTCTGTGTTCTGTGAATTCATCTCAAAGAGTTACATCTTTCCCTTCAAGAAGCCTTTCGCTAAGGCTGTTGTTGTGGAATTGGCAAAGGGATATTTGGAAGCCCATAGAGGCCTATGGTGAAAAAGGAAATATCTTCCTTTCAAAACTGGAAAGAAGCATTCTGAGAAACTGTTCTGTGTTCGGTTAATTCATCTCACAGAGTTACATCTTTCCCTTCAAGAAGCCTTTCGCTAAGGCTGTTCTTGAGGAATTGGCAAAGGGATATTTGGAAGCCCATAGACGGCTATGGTGAAAAAGGAAATATCTTCCGTTCAAAACTGGAAAGAAGCTTTCTGAGAAACTGCTCTGTGTTCTGTGAATTCATCTCACAGAGTTACATCTTTCCCTTCAAGAAGCCTTTCGTTAAGGCTGTTCTTGTGGAATTGGCAAAGGGATATTTGGAAGCCCATAGAGGACTATGGTGAAAAAGGAAATATCTTCCGTTCAAAACTGGGAAGAAGATTTCTGAGAAACTGTTCTGTGTTCTGTTAATTCATCTCACAGAGTTACATCTTTCCCTTCAAGAAGCCTTTCGCTAAGGCTGTTCTTGTGGAATTGGCAAAGGGATATTTGGAAGCCCATAGAGGGCTATGGTGAAAAAGGAAATATCTTCCGTTCAAAACTGGAAAGAAGCTTTCTGAGAAACTGCTCTGTGTTCTGTGAATTCATCTCACAGAGTTACATCTTTCCCTTCAAGAAGCCTTTCGCTAAGGCTGTTCTTGTGGAATTGGCAAAGGGATATTTGGAAGCCCATAGAGGACTATGGTGAAAAAGGAAATATCTTCCGTTCAAAACTGGGAAGAAGCTTTCTGAGAACCTGTTCTGTGTTCTGTTAATTCATCTCACAGAGTTACATCTTTCCCTTCACGAAGCCTTTCGCTAAGGCTGTTCTTGTGGAATTGGCAAAGGGATATTTGGAAGCCCATAGAGGCCTATGGTGAAAAAGGAAATATCTTCCGTTCAAAACTGGAAAGAAGCTTTCTGAGAAACTGCTCTGTGTTCTGTGAATTCATCTCACAGAGTTACATCTTTCCCTTCAAGAAGCCTTTCGCTAAGGCTGTTCTTGTGGAATTGGCAAAGGGATATTTGGAAGCCCATAGAGGCCTATGGTGAAAAAGGAAATATCTTCCTTTCAAAACTGGAAAGAAGCTTTCTGAGAAACTGCTCTGTGTTCTGTGAATTCATCTCACAGAGTTACATCTTTCCCTTCAAGAAGCCTTTCGCTAAGGCTGTTCTTGTGGAATTGGCAAAGGGATATTTGGAAGCCCATAGAGGGCTATGGTGAAAAAGGAAATATCTTCCGTTCAAAACTGGAAAGAAGCTTTCTGAGAAACTGCTCTGTGTTCTGTGAATTCATCTCACAGAGTTACATCTTTCCCTTCAAGAAGCGTTTCGCTAAGGCTGTTCTTGTGGAATTGGCAAAGGGATATTTGGAATCCCATAGAGGCCTATGGTGAAAAAGGAAATATCTTTCGTTCAAAACTGGAAAGAAGCTTTCTGAGAAACTGCTCTGTGTTCTGTGAATTCATCTCACAGAATTACATCTTTCCCTTCAAGAAGCCTTTCGCTAAGGCTGTTCTTGTGGAATTGGCAAAGCGATATTTGGAAGCCCATAGAGGGCTATGGTGAAAAAGGAAATATCTTCCGTTCAAAACTGGAAAGAAGCTTTCTGAGAAACTGCTCTGTGTTCTGTGAATTCATCTCACAGAGTTACATCTTTCCCTTCAAGAAGCCTTTCGCTAAGGCTGTTCTTGTGGAATTGGCAAAGGGATATTTGGAAGCCCATAGAGGCCTATGGTGAAAAAGGAAATATCTTCCTTTCAAAACTGGAAAGAAGCTTTCTGAGAAACTGCTCTGTGTTCTGTGAATTCATCTCACAGAATTACATCTTTCCCTTCAAGAAGCCTTTCGCTAAGGCTGTTCTTGTGGAATTGGCAAAGCGATATTTGGAAGCCCATAGAGGGCTATGGTGAAAAAGGAAATATCTTCCGTTCAAAACTGGAAAGAAACTTTCTGAGAAACTGCTCTGTGTTCTGTTAATTCATCTCACAGAGTTACATCTTTCCCTTCAAGAAGCCTTTCGCTAAGGCTGTTTTTCTGGAATTGGCAAAGGGATATTTGGAAGCCCATAGAGGGCTATGGTGAAAAAGTAAATATCTTCCGTTCAAAACTGGAAAGAAGCTTTCTGAGAAACTGCTCTGTGTTCTGTGAATTCATCTCACAGAGTTACATCTTTCCCTTCAAGAAGCCTTTCGCTAAGGCTGTTCTTGTGGAATTGGCAAAGGGATATTTGGAAGCCCATAGAGGCCTATGGTGAAAAAGGAAATATCTTCCGTTCAAAACTGGAAAGAAGCTTTCTGAGAAACTGCTCTGTGTTCTGTGAATTCATCTCAAAGAGTTACATCTTTCCCTTCAAGAAGCCTTTCGCTAAGGCTGTTCTTGTGGAATTGGCAAAGGGATATTTGGAAGGCCATAGAGGACTATGGTGAAAAAGGAAATATCTTCCGTTCAAAACTGGAAAGAAGCATTCTGAGAAACTGCTCTGTCTTCTGTTAATTCATCTCACAGAGTTACATCTTTCCCTTCAAGAAGCCTTTCGCTAAGGCTGTTCTTGAGGAATTGGCAAGGGGATATTTGGAAGCCCATAGAGGGCTATGGTGAAAAAGGAAATATCTTCCGTTCAAAACTGGAAAGAAGCTTTCTGAGAAACTGCTCTGTGTTCTGTGAATTCATCTCACAGAGTTACATCTTTCCCTTCAAGAAGCCTTTCGTTAAGGCTGTTCTTGTGGAATTGGCAAAGGGATATTTGGAAGCCCATAGAGGACTATGGTGAAAAAGGAAATATCTTCCGTTCAAAACTGGGAAGAACTTTTTGAGAAACTGTTCAGTGTTCTGTTAATTCATCTCACAGAGTTACATCTTTCCCTTCAAGAAGCCTTTCGCTTAGGCTGTTCTTGTGGAATTGGCAAAGGGATATTTGGAAGCCCATAGAGGGCTATGGTGAAAAAGGAAATATCTTCCGTTCAAAACTGGAAAGAAGCTTTCTGAGAAACTGCTCTGTGTTCTGTGAATTCATCTCACAGAGTTACATCTTTCCCTTCAAGAAGCCTTTCGCTAAGGCTGTTCTTGTGGAATTGGCAAAGGGATATTTGGAAGCCCTTAGAGGACTATGGTGAAAAAGGAAATATCTTCCGTTCAAAACTGGGAAGAAGCTTTCTGAGAAACTGTTCTGTGTTCTGTTAATTCATCTCACAGAGTTACATCTTTCCCTTCAAGAAGCCTTTCGCTAAGGCTGTTCTTGTGGAATTGGCAAAGGGATATTTGGAAGCCCATAGAGGGCTATGGTGAAAAAGGAAATATCTTCCGTTCAAAACTGGAAAGAAGCTTTCTGAGAAACTGCTCTGTGTTCTGTGAATTCATCTCACAGAGTTACATCTTTCCCTTCAAGAAGCCTTTCGTTAAGGCTGTTCTTGTGGAATTGGCAAAGGGATATTTGGAAGCCCATAGAGGACTATGGTGAAAAACGAAATATCTTCCGTTCAAAACTGGGAAGAAGCTTTCTGAGAAACTGTTCTGTGTTCTGTTAATTCATCTCACAGAGTTACATCTTTCCCTTGAAGAAGCCTTTCGCTAAGGCTGTTCTTGTGGAATTGGCAAAGGGATATTTGGAAGCCCATAGAGGGCTATGGTGAAAAAGGAAATATCTTCCGTTCAAAACTGGAAAGAAGCTTTCTGAGAAACTGCTCTGTGTTCTGTGAATTCATCTCACAGAGTTACATCTTTCCCTTCAAGAAGCCTTTCGCTAAGCCTGTTCTTGTGGAATTGGCAAAGGGATATTTGGAAGCCCATAAAGGACTATGGTGAAAAAGGAAATATCTTCCGTTCAAAACTGGGAAGAAGCTTTCTGAGAAACTGTTCTGTGTTCTGTTAATTCATCTCACAGAGTTACATCTTTCCCTTCAAGAAGCCTTTCGCTAAGGCTGTTCTTGTGGAATTGGCAAAGGGATATTTGGAAGCCCATAGAGGGCTATGGTGAAAAAGGAAATATCTTCCGTTCAAAACTGGAAAGAAGCTTTCTGAGAAACTGCTCTGTGTTCTGTGAATTCATCTCACAGAGTTACATCTTTCCCTTCAAGAAGCCTTTCGCTAAGGCTGTTCTTGTGGAATTGGCAAAGGGATATTTGGAAGCCCATAGAGGCCTATGGTGAAAAAGGAAATATCTTCCGTTCAAAACTGGAAAGAAGCTTTCTGAGAAACTGCTCTGTGTTCTGTGAATTCATCTCACAGAATTACATCTTTCCCTTCAAGAAGCCTTTCGCTAAGGCTGCTCTTGTGGAATTGGCAAAGGGATATTTGGAAGCCCATAGAGGTGTATGGTGAAAAAGGAAATATCTTCCGTTCAAAACTGGAAAGAAGCTTTCTGAGAAACTGCTCTGTGTTCTGTGAATTCATCTCACAGAGTTACATCTTTCCCTTCAAGAAGCCTTTCGCTAAGGCTGTTCTTGTGGAATTGGCAAAGGGATATTTGGAAGCCAATAGAGGCCTATGGTGAAAAAGGAAATATCTTCCGTTCAAAACTGGAAAGAAGCTTTCTGAGAAACTGCTCTGTGTTCTGTGAATTCATCTCACAGAATTACATCTTTCCCTTCAAGAAGCCTTTCGCTAAGGCTGTTCTTGTGGAATTGGCAAAGCGATATTTGGAAGCCCATAGAGGCCTATGGTGAAAAAGGAAATATCTTCCGTTCAAAACTGGAAAGAAGCTTTCTGAGAAACTGCTCTGTGTTCTGTTAATTCATCTCACAGAGTTACATCTTTCCCTTCAAGAAGCCTTTCGCTAAGGCTGTTCTTGTGGAATTGGCAAAGGGATATTTGGAAGCCCATAGAGGGCTATGGTGAAAAAGTAAATATCTTCCGTTCAAAACTGGAAAGAAGCTTTCTGAGAAACTGCTCTGTGTTCTGTGAATTCATCTCACAGATTTACATCTTTCCCTTCAAGAAGCCTTTCGCTGAGGCTGTTCTTGTGGATTTGGCAATAGGATATTTGGAAGCCCATAGAGGCCTATGGTGAAAAAGGAAATATCTTCCGTTCAAAACTGGAAAGAAGCTTTCTGAGAAACTGCTCTGTGTTCTGTGAATTCATCTCAAAGAGTTACATCTTTCCCTTCAAGAAGCCTTTCGCTAAGGCTGTTGTTGTGGAATTGGCAAAGGGATATTTGGAAGCCCATAGAGGCCTATGGTGAAAAAGGAAATATCTTCCTTTCAAAACTGGAAAGAAGCAATCTGAGAAACTGCTCTGTGTTCGGTTAATTCATCTCACAGAGTTACATCTTTCCCTTCAAGAAGCCTTTCGCTAAGGCTGTTCTTGAGGAATTGGCAAAGGGATATTTGGAAGCCCATAGACGGCTATGGTGAAAAAGGAAATATCTTCCGTTCAAAACTGGAAAGAAGCTTTCTGAGAAACTGCTCTGTGTTCTGTGAATTCATCTCACAGAGTTACATCTTTCCCTTCAAGAAGCCTTTCGTTAAGGCTGTTCTTGTGGAATTGGCAAAGGGATATTTGGAAGCCCATAGAGGACTATGGTGAAAAAGGAAATATCTTCCGTTCAAAACTGGGAAGAAGCTTTCTGAGAAACTGTTCTGTGTTCTGTTAATTCATCTCACAGAGTTACATCTTTCCCTTCAAGAAGCCTTTCGCTAAGGCTGTTCTTGTGGAATTGGCAAAGGGATATTTGGAAGCCCATAGAGGGCTATGGTGAAAAAGGAAATATCTTCCGTTCAAAACTGGAAAGAAGCTTTCTGAGAAACTGCTCTGTGTTCTGTGAATTCATCTCACAGAGTTACATCTTTCCCTTCAAGAAGCCTTTCGCTAAGGCTGTTCTTGTGGAATTGGCAAAGGGATATTTGGAAGCCCATAGAGGACTATGGTGAAAAAGGAAATATCTTCCGTTCAAAACTGGGAAGAAGCTTTCTGAGAAACTGTTCTGTGTTCTGTTAATTCATCTCACAGAGTTACATCTTTCCCTTCACGAAGCCTTTCGCTAAGGCTGTTCTTGTGGAATTGGCAAAGGGATATTTGGAAGCCCATAGAGGCCTATGGTGAAAAAGGAAATATCTTCCGTTCAAAACTGGAAAGAAGCTTTCTGAGAAACTGCTCTGTGTTCTGTGAATTCATCTCACAGAGTTACATCTTTCCCTTCAAGAAGCCTTTCGCTAAGGCTGTTCTTGTGGAATTGGCAAAGGGATATTTGGAAGCCCATAGAGGCCTATGGTGAAAAAGGAAATATCTTCCTTTCAAAACTGGAAAGAAGCTTTCTGAGAAACTGCTCTGTGTTCTGTGAATTCATCTCACAGAGTTACATCTTTCCCTTCAAGAAGCCTTTCGCTAAGGCTGTTCTTGTGGAATTGGCAAAGGGATATTTGGAAGCCCATAGAGGGCTATGGTGAAAAAGGAAATATCTTCCGTTCAAAACTGGAAAGAAGCTTTCTGAGAAACTGCTCTGTGTTCTGTGAATTCATCTCACAGAGTTACATCTTTCCCTTCAAGAAGCCTTTCGCTAAGGCTGTTCTTGTGGAATTGGCAAAGGGATATTTGGAAGCCCATAGAGGCCTATGGTGAAAAAGGAAATATTTTCCGTTCAAAACTGGAAAGAAGCTTTCTGAGAAACTGCTCTGTGTTCTGTGAATTCATCTCACAGAGTTACATCTTTCCCTTCATGAAGCCTTTCGCTAAGGCTGTTCTTGTGGAATTGGCAAAGGGATATTTGGAAGCCCATAGAGGTCTATGGTGAAAAAGGAAATATCTTCCGTTCAAAACTGGAAAGAAGCTTTCTGAGAAACTGCTCTGTGTTCTGTGAATTCATCTCACAGAGTTACATCTTTCCCTTCAAGAAGCCTTTCGCTGAGGCTGTTCTTGTGGAATTGGCAAAGGGATATTTGGAAGCCCATAGAAGCTATGGTGAAAAAGGAAATATCTTCCGTTCAAACCTGGAAAGAAGCTTTCTGAGAAACTGCTCTGTGTTCTGTGAATTCATCTCACAGAATTACATCTTTCACTTCAAGAAGCCTTTCGCTAAGGCTGTTCTTGTGGAATTGGCAAAGCGATATTTGGAAGCCCATAGAGGGCTATGGTGAAAAAGGAAATATCTTCCGTTCAAAACTGGAAAGAAGCTTTCTGAGAAACTGCTCTGTGTTCTGTTAATTCATCTCACAGAGTTACATCTTTCCCTTCAAGAAGCCTTTCGCTAAGGCTGTTCTTGTGGAATTGGCAAAGGGATATTTGGAAGCCCATAGAGGGCTATGGTGAAAAAGGAAATATCTACCGTTCAAAACTGGAAAGAAGCTTT
Organism: Chlorocebus sabaeus; assembly: GCF_047675955.1. Taxonomy (NCBI): domain Eukaryota; kingdom Metazoa; phylum Chordata; class Mammalia; order Primates; family Cercopithecidae; genus Chlorocebus; species Chlorocebus sabaeus. Next base: position 953,892 of record NW_027328181.1, read on the forward strand.
CTGAGAAACTGCTCTGTGTTCTGTTAATTCATTTCACAGAGTTACATCTTTCCCTTCAAGAAGCCTTTCGCTAAGGCTGTTCTTGTGGAATTGGCAAAGGGATATTTGGAAGCCCATAGAGGCCTATGGTGAAAAAGGAATTATCTTCCGTTCAAAACTGGAAAGAAGCTTTCTGAGAAACTGCTCTGTGTTCTGTGAATTCATTTCACAGAGTTACATCTTTCCCTTCAAGAAGCCTTTCGCTAAGGCTGTTCTTGTGGAATTGGCAAAGGGATATTTGGAAGCCCATAGAGGCCAATGGTGAAAAAGGAAATATCTTCCGTTCAAAACTGGAAAGAAGCTTTCTGAGAAACTGCTCTGTGTTCTGTGAATTCATCTCAAAGAGTTACATCTTTCCCTTCAAGAAGCCTTTCGCTAAGGCTGTTCTTGTGGAATTGGCAAAGGGATATTTGGAAGCCCATAGAGGGCTATGGTGAAAAAGGAAATATCTTCCGTTCAAAACTGGAAAGAAGCTTTCTGAAAAACTGCTCTGTGTTCTGTTAATTCATCTCACAGATTTACATCTTTCCCTTCAAGAAGTCTTTCGCTAAGGCTGTTCTTGTGGAATTGGCAAAGGGATATTTGGAAGCCCATAGAGGGCTATGGTGAAAAAGGAAATATCTTCCGTTCAAAACTGGAAAGAAGCTTTCTGAGAAACTGCTCTGTGTTCTGTGAATTCATCTCACAGAGTTACATCTTTCCCTTCAAGAAGCCTTTCGCTAAGGCTGTTCTTGTGGAATTGGCAAAGGGATATTTGGAAGCCCATAGAGGGCTATGGTGAAAAAGGAAATATCTTCCGTTCAAAACTGGAAAGAAGCATTCTGAGAAACTGCTCTGTGTTCTGTGAATTCATCTCACAGAGTTACATCTTTCCCTTCAAGAAGCCTTTCGCTAAGGCTGTTCTTGAGGAATTGGCAAAGGGATATTTGGAAGCCCATAGACGGCTATGGTGAAAAAGGAAATATCTTCCGTTCAAAACTGGAAAGAAGCTTTCTGAGAAACTGCTCTGTGTTCTGTGAATTCACCTCACAGAGTTACATCTTTCCCTTCAAGACGCCTTTCGCTAAGGCTGTTCTTGTGGAATTGGCAAAGGGATATTTGGAAGCCCATAGAGGGCTATGGTGAAAAAGGAAATAGTTTCCGTTCAAAACTGGAAAGAAGCTTTCTGAGAAACTGCTCTGTGTTCTGTGAATTCATCTCACAGAGTTACATCTTTCCCTTCAAGAAGCCTTTCGCTAAGGCTGTTCTTGTGGAATTGGCAAAGGGATATTTGGAAGCCCATAGAGGTCTATGGTGAAAAAGGAAATATCTTCCGTTCACAACTGGAAAGAAGATTTCTGAGAAACTGCTCTGTGTTCTGTGAATTCATCTCACAGAGTTACATCTTTCCCTTCAAGAAGCCTTTCGCTAAGGCTGTTCTTGTGGAATTGGCAAAGGGATATTTGGAAGCCCATAGAGGTCTATGGTGAAAAAGGAAATATCTTCCGTTCAAAACTGGAAAGAAGCTTTCTGAGAAACTGCTCTGTGTTCTGTGAATTCATCTCACAGAGTTACATCTTTCCCTTCAAGAAGCCTTTCGCTAAGGCTGTTGTTGTGGAATTGGCAAAGGGATATTTGGAAGCCCATAGAGGACTATGGTGAAAAAGGAAATATCTTCCTTTCAAAACTGGAAAGAAGCTTTCTGAGAAACTGCTCTGTGTTCTGTGAATTCATCTCACAGAATTACATCTTTCCCTTCAAGAAGCCTTTCGCTAAGGCTGTTCTTGTGGAATTGGCAAAGCGATATTTGGAAGCCCATAGAGGGCTATGGTGAAAAAGGAAATATCTTCCGTTCAAAACTGGAAAGAAGCTTTCTGAGAAACTGCTCTGTGTTCTGTTGATTCATCTCACAGAGTTACATCTTTCCCTTCAAGAAGCCTTTCGTTAAGGCTGTTCTTGTGGAATTGGCAAAGGGATATTTGGAAGCCCATAGAGGGCTATGGTGAAAAAGGAAATATCTTCCGTTCAAAACTGGAAAGAAGCTTTCTGAGAAACTGCTCTGTGTTCTGTTAATTCATCTCACAGAGTTACATCTTTCCCTTCAAGAAGCCTTTCGCTAAGGCTGTTCTTGTGGAATTTTCAAAGGGATATTTGGAAGCCCATAGAGGGCTATGGTGAAAAAGGAAATATCTTCCGTTCAAAACTGGAAAGAAGCTTTCTGAGAAACTGCTCTGTGTTCTGTGAATTCATCTCACAGAGTTACATCTTTCCCTTCAAGAAGCCTTTCGCTAAGGCTGTTCTTGTGGAATTGGCAAAGGGATATTTGGAAGCCCATAGAGGGCTATGGTGAAAAAGGAAATATCTTCCGTTCAAAACTGGAAAGAAGCTTTCTGAGAAACTGCTCTGTGTTCTGTGAATTCATCTCACAGAGTTACATCTTTCCCTTCAAGAAGCCTTTCGCTAAGGCTGTTCTAGTGGAATTGGCAAAGGGATATTTGGAAGCCCATAGACGGCTATGTTGAAAAAGGAAATATCTTCCGTTCAAAACTGGAAAGAAGCTTTCTGAGAAACTGCTCTGTGTTCTGTGAATTCATCTCACAGAGTTACATCTTTCCCTTCAAGAAGCCTTTCGCTAAGGCTGTTCTTGTGGAATTGGCAAAGGGATATTTGGAAGCCCATAGAGGGCTATGGTTAAAAAGGAAATATCTTCCGTTCAAAACTGGAAAGAAGCTTTCTGAGAAACTGCTCTGTGTTCTGTGAATTCATCTCACAGAGTTACATCTTTCCCTTCAAGAAGCCTTTCGCTAAGGCTGTTCTTGTGGAATTGGCAAAGGGATATTTGGAAGCCCATAGAGGGCTATGGTGAAAAAGGAAATATCTTCCGTTCAAAACTGGAAAGAAGCTTTCTGAGAAACTGCTCTGTGTTCTGTGAATTCATCTCACAGAGTTACATCTTTCCCTTCAAGAAGCCTTTCGCTAAGGCTGTTCTTGTGGAATTGGCAAAGGGATATTTGGAAGCCCATAGAGGGCTATGGTGAAAAAGGAAATATCTTCCGTTCAAAACTGGAAAGAAGCTTTCTGAGAAACTGCTCTGTGTTCTGTGAATTCATCTCACAGAGTTACATCTTTCCCTTCAAGAAGCCTTTCGCTAAGGCTGTTCTTGTGGAATTGGCAAAGGGATATTTTGAAGCCCATAGAGGGCTATGGTGAAAAAGGAAATATCTACCGTTCAAAACTGGAAAGAAGCTTTCTGAGAAACTGCTCTGTGTTCTGTTAATTCATTTCACAGAGTTACATCTTTCCCTTCAAGAAGCCTTTCGCTAAGGCTGTTCTTGTGGAATTGGCAAAGGGATATTTGGAAGCCCATAGAGGCCTATGGTGAAAAAGGAAATATCTTCCGTTCAAAACTGGAAAGAAGCTTTCTGAGAAACTGCTCTGTGTTCTGTTAATTCATTTCACAGAGTTACATCTTTCCCTTCAAGAAGCCTTTCGCTAAGGCTGTTCTTGTGGAATTGGCAAAGGGATATTTGGAAGCCCATAGAGGCCTATGGTGAAAAAGGAAATATCTTCCGTTCAAAACTGGAAAGAAGCTTTCTGAGAAACTGCTCTGTGTACTGTGAATTCATCTCAAAGAGTTACATCTTTCCCTTCAAGAAGCCTTTCGCTAAGGCTGTTCTTGTGGAATTGGCAAAGGGATATTTGGAAGCCCATAGAGGGCTATGGTGAAAAAGGAAATATCTTCCGTTCAAAACTGGAAAGAAGCTTTCTGAAAAACTGCTCTGTGTTCTGTTAATTCATCTCACAGATTTACATCTTTCCCTTCAAGAAGCCTTTCGCTAAGGCTGTTCTTGTGGAATTGGCAAAGGGATATTTGGAAGCCCATAGAGGGCTATGGTGAAAAAGGAAATATCTTCCGTTCAAAACTGGAAAGAAGCTTTCTGAGAAACTGCTCTGTGTTCTGTGAATTCATCTCACAGAGTTACATCTTTCCCTTCGAGAAGCCTTTCGCTAAGGCTGTTCTTGTGGAATTGGCAAAGGGATATTTGGAAGCCCATAGAGGGCTATGGTGAAAAAGGAAATATCTTCCGTTCAAAACTGGAAAGAAGCATTCTGAGAAACTGCTCTGTGTTCTGTGAATTCATCTCACAGAGTTACATCTTTCCCTTCAAGAAGCCTTTCGCTAAGGCTGTTCTTGAGGAATTGGCAAAGGGATATTTGGAAGCCCATAGACGGCTATGGTGAAAAAGGAAATATCTTCCGTTCAAAACTGGAAAGAAGCTTTCTGAGAAACTGCTCTGTGTTCTGTGAATTCACCTCACAGAGTTACATCTTTCCCTTCAAGAAGCCTTTCGCTAAGGCTGTTCTTGTGGAATTGGCAAAGGGATATTTGGAAGCCCATAGAGGGCTATGGTGAAAAAGGAAATATCTTCCGTTCAAAACTGGAAAGAAGCATTCTGAGAAACTGCTCTGTGTTCTGTGAATTCATCTCACAGAGTTACATCTTTCCCTTCAAGAAGCCTTTCGCTAAGGCTGTTCTTGAGGAATTGGCAAAGGGATATTTGGAAGCCCATAGACGGCTATGGTGAAAAAGGAAATATCTTCCGTTCAAAACTGGAAAGAAGCTTTCTGAGAAACTGCTCTGTGTTCTGTGAATTCACCTCACAGAGTTACATCTTTCCCTTCAAGACGCCTTTCGCTAAGGCTGTTCTTGTGGAATTGGCAAAGGGATATTTGGAAGCCCATAGAGGGCTATGGTGAAAAAGGAAATAGTTTCCGTTCAAAACTGGAAAGAAGCTTTCTGAGAAACTGCTCTGTGTTCTGTGAATTCATCTCACAGAGTTACATCTTTCCCTTCAAGAAGCCTTTCGCTAAGGCTGTTCTTGTGGAATTGGCAAAGGGATATTTGGAAGCCCATAGAGGTCTATGGTGAAAAAGGAAATATCTTCCGTTCACAACTGGAAAGAAGATTTCTGAGAAACTGCTCTGTGTTCTGTGAATTCATCTCACAGAGTTACATCTTTCCCTTCAAGAAGCCTTTCGCTAATGCTGTTCTTGTGGAATTGGCAAAGGGATATTTGGAAGCCCATAGAGGTCTATGGTGAAAAAGGAAATATCTTCCGTTCAAAACTGGAAAGAAGCTTTCTGAGAAACTGCTCTGTGTTCTGTGAATTCATCTCACAGAGTTACATCTTTCCCTTCAAGAAGCCTTTCGCTAAGGCTGTTCTTGTGGAATTGGCAAAGGGATATTTGGAAGCCCATAGAGGCCTATGGTGAAAAAGGAAATATCTTCCTTTCAAAACTGGAAAGAAGCTTTCTGAGAAACTGCTCTGTGTTCTGTGAATTCATCTCACAGAATTACATCTTTCCCTTCAAGAAGCCTTTCGCTAAGGCTGTTCTTGTGGAATTGGCAAAGCGATATTTGGAAGCCCATAGAGGGCTATGGTGAAAAAGGAAATATCTTCCGTTCAAAACTGGAAAGAAGCTTTCTGAGAAACTGCTCTGTGTTCTGTTAATTCATCTCACAGAGTTACATCTTTCCCTTCAAGAAGCCTTTCGTTAAGGCTGTTCTTGTGGAATTGGCAAAGGGATATTTGGAAGCCCATAGAGGGCTATGGTGAAAAAGGAAATATCTTCCGTTCAAAACTGGAAAGAAGCTTTCTGAGAAACTGTTCTGTGTTCTGTTAATTCATCTCACAGAGTTACATCTTTCCCTTCAAGAAGCCTTTCGCTAAGGCTGTTCTTGTGGAATTGGCAAAGGGATATTTGGAAGCCCATAGAGGGCTATGGTGAAAAAGGAAATATCTTCCGTTCAAAACTGGAAAGAAGCTTTCTGAGAAACTGCTCTGTGTTCTGTGAATTCATCTCACAGAGTTACATCTTTCCCTTCAAGAAGCCTTTCGCTAAGGCTGTTCTTGTGGAATTGGCAAAGGGATATTTGGAAGCCCATAGAGGGCTATGGTGAAAAAGGAAATATCTTCCGTTCAAAACTGGAAAGAAGCTTTCTGAGAAACTGCTCTGTGTTCTGTGAATTCATCTCACAGAGTTACATCTTTCCCTTCAAGAAGCCTTTCGCTAAGGCTGTTCTAGTGGAATTGGCAAAGGGATATTTGGAAGCCCATAGACGGCTATGTTGAAAAAGGAAATATCTTCCGTTCAAAACTGGAAAGAAGCTTTCTGAGAAACTGCTCTGTGTTCTGTGAATTCATCTCACAGAGTTACATCTTTCCCTTCAAGAAGCCTTTCGCTAAGGCTGTTCTTGTGGAATTGGCAAAGGGATATTTGGAAGCCCATAGAGGGCTATGGTGAAAAAGGAAATATCTTCCGTTCAAAACTGGAAAGAAGCTTTCTGAGAAACTGCTCTGTGTTCTGTGAATTCATCTCACAGAGTTACATCTTTCCCTTCAAGAAGCCTTTCGCTAAGGCTGTTCTTGTGGAATTGGCAAAGGGATATTTGGAAGCCCATAGAGGGCTATGGTGAAAAAGGAAATATCTTCCGTTCAAAACTGGAAAGAAGCTTTCTGAGAAACTGCTCTGTGTTCTGTGAATTCATCTCACAGAGTTACATCTTTCCCTTCAAGAAGCCTTTCGCTAAGGCTGTTCTTGTGGAATTGGCAAAGGGATATTTGGAAGCCCATAGAGGGCTATGGTGAAAAAGGAAATATCTTCCGTTCAAAACTGGAAAGAAGCTTTCTGAGAAACTGCTCTGTGTTCTGTGAATTCATCTCACAGAGTTACATCTTTCCCTTCAAGAAGCCTTTCGCTAAGGCTGTTCTTGTGGAATTGGCAAAGGGATATTTTGAAGCCCATAGAGGGCTATGGTGAAAAAGGAAATATCTACCGTTCAAAACTGGAAAGAAGCTTTCTGAGAAACTGCTCTGTGTTCTGTTAATTCATTTCACAGAGTTACATCTTTCCCTTCAAGAAGCCTTTCGCTAAGGCTGTTCTTGTGGAATTGGCAAAGGGATATTTGGAAGCCCATAGAGGCCTATGGTGAAAAAGGAAATATCTTCCGTTCAAAACTGGAAAGAAGCTTTCTGAGAAACTGCTCTGTGTTCTGTTAATTCATTTCACAGAGTTACATCTTTCCCTTCAAGAAGCCTTTCGCTAAGGCTGTTCTTGTGGAATTGGCAAAGGGATATTTGGAAGCCCATAGAGGCCTATGGTGAAAAAGGAAATATCTTCCGTTCAAAACTGGAAAGAAGCTTTCTGAGAAACTGCTCTGTGTACTGTGAATTCATCTCAAAGAGTTACATCTTTCCCTTCAAGAAGCCTTTCGCTAAGGCTGTTCTTGTGGAATTGGCAAAGGGATATTTGGAAGCCCATAGAGGGCTATGGTGAAAAAGGTAATATCTTCCGTTCAAAACTGGAAAGAAGCTTTCTGAAAAACTGCTCTGTGTTCTGTTAATTCATCTCACAGATTTACATCTTTCCCTTCAAGAAGCCTTTCGCTAAGGCTGTTCTTGTGGAATTGGCAAACGGATATTTGGAAGCCCATAGAGGGCTATGGTGAAAAAGGAAATATCTTCCGTTCAAAACTGGAAAGAAGCTTTCTGAGAAACTGCTCTGTGTTCTGTGAATTCATCTCACAGAGTTACATCTTTCCCTTCGAGAAGCCTTTCGCTAAGGCTGTTCTTGTGGAATTGGCAAAGGGATATTTGGAAGCCCATAGAGGGCTATGGTGAAAAAGGAAATATCTTCCGTTCAAAACTGGAAAGAAGCATTCTGAGAAACTGCTCTGTGTTCTGTGAATTCATCTCACAGAGTTACATCTTTCCCTTCAAGAAGCCTTTCGCTAAGGCTGTTCTTGAGGAATTGGCAAAGGGATATTTGGAAGCCCATAGACGGCTATGGTGAAAAAGGAAATATCTTCCGTTCAAAACTGGAAAGAAGCTTTCTGAGAAACTGCTCTGTGTTCTGTGAATTCACCTCACAGAGTTACATCTTTCCCTTCAAGACGCCTTTCGCTAAGGCTGTTCTTGTGGAATTGGCAAAGGGATATTTGGAAGCCCATAGAGTTCTATGGTGAAAAAGGAAATAGTTTCCGTTCAAAACTGGAAAGAAGCTTTCTGAGAAACTGCTCTGTGTTCTGTGAATTCATCTCACAGAGTTACATCTTTCCCTTCAAGAAGCCTTTCGCTAAGGCTGTTCTTGTGGAATTGGCAAAGGGATATTTGGAAGCCCTTAGAGGTCTATGGTGAAAAAGGAAATCTCTTCCGTTCACAACTGGAAAGAAGATTTCTGAGAAACTGCTCTGTGTTCTGTGAATTCATCTCACAGAGTTACATCTTTCCCTTCAAGAAGCCTTTCGCTAAGGCTGTTCTTGTGGAATTGGCAAAGGGATATTTGGAAGCCCATAGAGGCCTATGGTGAAAAAGGAAATATCTTCCGTTCAAAACTGGAAAGAAGCTTTCTGAGAAACTGCTCTGTGTTCTGTTAATTCATTTCACAGAGTTACATCTTTCCCTTCAAGAAGCCTTTCGCTAAGGCTGTTCTTGTGGAATTGGCAAAGGGATATTTGGAAGCCCATAGAGGCCTATGGTGAAAAAGGAAATATCTTCCGTTCAAAACTGGAAAGAAGCTTTCTGAGAAACTGCTCTGTGTACTGTGAATTCATCTCAAAGAGTTACATCTTTCCCTTCAAGAAGCCTTTCGCTAAGGCTGTTCTTGTGGAATTGGCAAAGGGATATTTGGAAGCCCATAGAGGGCTATGGTGAAAAAGGAAATATCTTCCGTTCAAAACTGGAAAGAAGCTTTCTGAAAAACTGCTCTGTGTTCTGTTAATTCATCTCACAGATTTACATCTTTCCCTTCAAGAAGCCTTTCGCTAAGGCTGTTCTTGTGGAATTGGCAAACGGATATTTGGAAGCCCATAGAGGGCTATGGTGAAAAAGGAAATATCTTCCGTTCAAAACTGGAAAGAAGCTTTCTGAGAAACTGCTCTGTGTTCTGTGAATTCATCTCACAGAGTTACATCTTTCCCTTCGAGAAGCCTTTCGCTAAGGCTGTTCTTGTGGAATTGGCAAAGGGATATTTGGAAGCCCATAGAGGGCTATGGTGAAAAAGGAAATATCTTCCGTTCAAAACTGGAAAGAAGCATTCTGAGAAACTGCTCTGTGTTCTGTGAATTCATCTCACAGAGTTACATCTTTCCCTTCAAGAAGCCTTTCGCTAAGGCTGTTCTTGAGGAATTGGCAAAGGGATATTTGGAAGCCCATAGACGGCTATGGTGAAAAAGGAAATATCTTCCGTTCAAAACTGGAAAGAAGCTTTCTGAGAAACTGCTCTGTGTTCTGTGAATTCACCTCACAGAGTTACATCTTTCCGTTCAAGACGCCTTTCGCTAAGGCTGTTCTTGTGGAATTGGCAAAGGGATATTTGGAAGCCCATAGAGTTCTATGGTGAAAAAGGAAATAGTTTCCGTTCAAAACTGGAAAGAAGCTTTCTGAGAAACTGCTCTGTGTTCTGTGAATTCATCTCACAGAGTTACATCTTTCCCTTCAAGAAGCCTTTCGCTAAGGCTGTTCTTGTGGAATTGGCAAAGGGATATTTGGAAGCCCTTAGAGGTCTATGGTGAAAAAGGAAATCTCTTCCGTTCACAACTGGAAAGAAGATTTCTGAGAAACTGCTCTGTGTTCTGTGAATTCATCTCACAGAGTTACATCTTTCCCTTCAAGAAGCCTTTCGCTAAGGCTGTTCTTGTGGAATTGGCAAAGGGATATTTGGAAGCCCATAGATGTCTATGGTGAAAAAGGAAATATCTTCCGTTCAAAACTGGAAAGAAGCTTTCTGAGAAACTGCTCTGTGTTCTGTGAATTCATCTCACAGAGTTACATCTTTCCCTTCAAGAAGCCTTTCGCTAAGGCTGTTCATGTGGAATTGGCAAAGGGATATTTGGAAGCCCATAGAGGCCTATGGTGAAAAAGGAAATATCTTCCTTTCAAAACTGGAAAGAAGCTTTCTGAGAAACTGCTCTGTGTTCTGTGAATTCATCTCACAGAATTACATCTTTCCCTTCAAGAAGCCTTTCGCTAAGGCTGTTCTTGTGGAATTGGCAAAGCGATATTTGGAAGCCCATAGAGGGCTATGGTGAAAAAGGAAATATCTTCCGTTCAAAACTGGAAAGAAGTTTCTCAGAAACTGCTCTGTGTTCTGTGAATTCATCTCACAGAGTTACATCTTTCCCTTCAAGAAGCCTTTCGCTAAGGCTGTTCTTGTAGAATTGGCAAAGGGATATTTGGAAACCCATAGAGGGCTATGGTGAAAAAGGAAATATCTTCCGTTCAAAACTGGAAAGAAGCTTTCTGAGAAACTGCTCTGTGTTCTGTGAATTCATCTCACAGAGTTACATCTTTCCCTTCAAGAAGCCTTTCGCTAAGGCTGTTCTTGTGGAATTGGCAAAGGGATATTTGGAAGCCCATAGAGGGCTATGGTGAAAAAGGAAATATCTTCCGTTCAAAACTGGAAAGAAGCTTTCTGAGAAACTGCTCTGTGTTCTGTGAATTCATCTCACAGAGTTACATCTTTCCCTTCAAGAAGCCTTTCGCTAAGGCTGTTCTTGTGGAATTGGCAACGGGATATTTGGAAGCCCATAGAGGGCTATGGTGAAAAAGGAAATATCTTCCGTTCAAAACTGGAAAGAAGCTTTCTGAGAAACTGCTCTGTGTTCTGTGAATTCATCTCACAGAGTTACATCTTTCCCTTCAAGAAGCCTTTCGCTAAGGCTGTTCTAGTGGAATTGGCAAAGGGATATTTGGAAGCCCATAGACGGCTATGTTGAAAAAGGAAATATCTTCCGTTCAAAACTGGAAAGAAGCTTTCTGAGAAACTGCTCTGTGTTCTGTGAATTCATCTCACAGAGTTACATCTTTCCCTTCAAGAAGCCTTTCGCTAAGGCTGTTCTTGTGGAATTGGCAAAGGGATATTTGGAAGCCCATAGAGGGCTATGGTTAAAAAGGAAATATCTTCCGTTCAAAACTGGAAAGAAGCTTTCTGAGAAACTGCTCTGTGTTCTGTGAATTCATCTCACAGAGTTACATCTTTCCCTTCAAGAAGCCTTTCGCTAAGGCTGTTCTTGTGGAATTGGCAAAGGGATATTTGGAAGCCCATAGTGGGCTATGGTGAAAAAGGAAATATCTTCCGTTCAAAACTGGAAAGAAGCTTTCTGAGAAACTGCTCTGTGTTCTGTGAATTCATCTCACAGAGTTACATCTTTCCCTTCAAGAAGCCTTTCGCTAAGGCTGTTCTTGTGGAATTGGCAAAGGGATATTTGGAAGCCCATAGAGGGCTATGGTGAAAAAGGAAATATCTTCCGTTCAAAACTGGAAAGAAGCTTTCTGAGAAACTGCTCTGTGTTCTGTGAATTCATCTCACAGAGTTACATCTTTCCCTTCAAGAAGCCTTTCGCTAAGGCTGTTCTTGTGGAATTGGCAAAGGGATATTTGGAACCCCTAGAGGGCTCTGGTGAAAAAGGAAATATCTTCCGTTCAAAACTGGAAAGAAGCTTTCTGAGAAACTGCTCTGTGTTCTGTGAATTCATCTCACAGAGTTACATCTTTCCCTTCAAGAAGCCTTTCGCTAAGGCTGTTCTTGTGGAATTGGCAAAGGGATATTTGGAAGCCCATAGGGGCCTATGGTGAAAAAGGAAATATCTTCCTTTCAAAACTGGAAAGAAGCTTTCTGAGAAACAGCTCTGTGTTCTGTGAATTCATCTCACAGAGTTACATCTTTCCCTTCAAGAAGCCTTTCGCTAAGGCTGCTCTTGTGGAATTGGCAAAGGGATATTTGGAAGCCCATAGAAGTCTACGGTGAAAAAGGAAATATCTTCCGTTCAAAACTGGAAAGAAGCTTTCTGAGAAACTGCTCTGTGTTCTGTGAATTCATCTCACAGAGTTACATCTTTCCCTTCAAGAAGCCTTTCGCTAAGGCTGTTCTTGTGGAATTGGCAAAGGGATATTTGGAATCCCATAGAGGCCTATGGTGAAAAAGGAAATATCTTCCGTTCAAAACTGGAAAGAAGCTTTCTGAGAAACTGCTCTGTGTTCTGTGATTTCATCTCACAGAATTACATCTTTCCCTTCAAGAAGCCTTTCGCTAAGGCTGTTCTTGTGGAATTGGCAAAGCGATATTTGGAAGCCCATAGAGGGCTATGGTGAAAAAGGAAATATCTTCCGTTCAAAACTGGAAAGAAGCTTTCTGAGAAACTTCTCTGTGTTCTGTGAATTCATCTCACAGAGTTACATCTTTCCCTTCAAGAAGCCTTTTACTAAGGCTGTTCTTGTGGAATTGGCAAAGGGATATTTGGAAGCCCATAGAGGGCTATGGTGAAAAAGTAAATATCTTCTGTTCAAAACTGGAAAGAAGCTTTCTGAGAAACTGCTCTGTGTTCTGTTAATTCATCTCACAGAGTTACATCTTTCCCTTCAAGAAGCCTTTCGCTAAGGCTGTTCTTGTGGAATTGGCAAAGAGATATTTGGAAGCCCATAGAGGCCTATGGTGAAAAAGGAAATATCTTCCGTTCAAAACTGGAAAGAAGCTTTCTGAGAAACTGCTCTGTGTTCTGTGAATTCATCTCAAAGAGTTACATCTTTCCCTTCAAGAAGCCTTTCGCTAAGGCTGTTCTTGTGGAATTGGCAAAGGGATATTTGGAAGCCCATAGAGGGCTATGGTGAAAAAGGAAATATCTTCCGTTCAAAACTGGAAAGAAGCATTATGAGAAACTGCTCTGTGTTCTTTTAATTCATCTCACAGAGTTACATCTTTCCCTTCAAGAAGCCTTTCGCTAAGGCTGTTCTTGAGGAATTGGCAAAGGGATATTTGCAAGCCCATAGACGGCTATGGTGAAAAAGGAAATATCTTCTGTTCAAAACTGGAAAGAAGCTTTCTGAGAAACTGCTCTGTGTTCTGTGAATTCATCTCACAGAGTTACATCTTTCCCTTCAAGAAGCCTTTCGCTAAGGCTGTTCTTGTGGAATTGGCAAAGGGATATTTGGAAGCCCATAGAGGGCTATGGTGAAAAAGGAAATATCTTCCGTTCAAAACTGGAAAGAAGCTTTCTGAGAAACTGCTCTGTGTTCTGTGAATTCATCTCACAGAGTTACATCTTTCCCTTCAAGAAGCCTTTCGCTAAGGCTGTTCTTGTGGAATTGGCAAAGGGATATTTGGAAGCCCATAAAGGGCTATGGTGAAAAAAGAAATATCTTCCGTTGAAAACTGGAAAGAAGCTTTCTGAGAAACTGCTCTGTGTTCTGTGAATTCATCTCACAGAGTTACATCTTTCCCTTCAAGAAGCCTTTCGCTAAGGCTGTTCTTGTGGAATTGGCAAAGGGATATTTGGAAGCCCATAGAGGCCTATGGTGAAAAAGGAAATATCTTCCTTTCAAAACTGGAAAGAAGCTTTCTGAGAAACTGCTCTGTGTTCTGTGAATTCATCTCACAGAGTTACATCTTTCCCTTCAAGAAGCCTTTCGCTAAGGCTGTTCTTGTGGAATTGGCAAAAAGATATTTGGAAGCCCATAGAGGCCTCTGGTGAAAAAGGAAATATCTTCCGTTCAAAACTGGAAAGAAGCTTTCTGAGAAACTGCTCTGTGTTCTGTGAATTCATCTCAAAGAGTTACATCTTTCCCTTCAAGAAGCCTTTCGCTAAGGCTGTTCTTGTGGAATTGGCAAAGGGATATTTGGAAGCCCATAGAGGCCTATGGTGAAAAAGGAAATATCTTCCGTTCAAAACTGGAAAGAAGCATTCTGAGAAACTGCTCTGTGATCGGTTAATTCATCTCACAGAGTTACATCTTTCCCTTCAAGAAGCCTTTCGCTAAGGCTGTTCTTGAGGAATTGGCAAAGGGATATTTGGAAGCCCATAGACGGCTGTGGTGAAAAAGGAAATATCTTCCGTTCAAAACTGGAAAGAAGCTTTCTGAGAAACTGCTCTGTGTTCTGGGAATTCATCTCACAGAGTTACATCTTTCCCTTCAAGAAGCCTTTCGTTAAGGCTGTTCTTGTGGAATTGGCAAAGGGATATTTGGAAGCCCATAGAGGACTATGGTGAAAAAGGAAATATCTTCCGTTCAAAACTGGGAAGAAGCTTTCTGAGAAACTGTTCTGTGTTCTTTTAATTCATCTCACAGAGTTACATCTTTCCCTTCAAGAAGCCTTTCGCTAAGGCTGTTCTTGTGGAATTGGCAAAGGGATATTTGGAAGCCCATAGAGGGCTACGGTGAAAAAGGAAATATCTTCCTTTCAAAACTGGAAAGAAGCTTTCTGAGAAACTGCTCTGTGTTCTGTGAATTCATCTCACAGAGTTACATCTTTCCCTTCAAGAAGCCTTTCGCTAAGGCTGTTCTTGTGGAATTGGCAAAGGGATATTTGGAAGCCCATAGAGGACTATGGTGAAAAAGGAAATATCTTCCGTTCAAAACTGGGAAGAAGCTTTCTGAGAAACTGTTCTGTGTTCTGTGAATTCATCTCACAGAGTTACATCTTTCCCTTCAAGAAGCCTTTCGCTAAGGCTGTTCTTGTGGAATTGGCAAAGGGATATTTGGAAGCCCATAGAGGGCTATGGTTAAAAAGGAAATATCTTCCGTTCAAAACTGGAAAGAAGCTTTCTGAGAAACTGCTCTGTGTTCTGTGAATTCATCTCACAGAGTTACATCTTTCCCTTCAAGAAGCCTTTCGCTAAGGCTGTTCTTGTGGAATTGGCAGAGGGATATTTGGAAGCCCATAGAGGCCTATGGTGACAAAGGAAATATCCTCCGTTCAAAACTGGAAAGAAGCTTTCTGAGAAACTGCTCTGTGTTCTGTGAATTCATCTCACAGAGTTACATCTTTCCCTTCAAGAAGCCTTTCGCTAAGCTGCTCTTGTGGAATTGGCAAAGGGATATTTGGAAGCCCATAGAGGTCTATGGTGAAAAAGGAAATATCTTCCGTTCAAAACTGGAAAGAAGCTTTCTGAGAAACTGCTCTGTGTTCTGTGAATTCATCTCACAGAGTTACATCTTTCCCTTCAAGAAGCCTTTCGCTAAGGCTGTTCTTGTGGAATTGGCAAAGGGATATTTGGAAGCCCATAGAGGCCTATGGTGAAAAAGGAAATATCTTCCGTTCAAAACTGGAAAGAAGCTTTCTGAGAAACTGCTCTGTGTTCTGTGAATTCATCTCACAGAATTACATATTTCACTTCAAGAAGCCTTTCGCTAAGGCTGTTCTTGTGGAATTGGCAAAGCGATATTTGGAAGCCCGTAGAGGGCTCTGGTGAAAAAGGAAATATCTTCCGTTCAAAACTGGAAAGAAGCTTTCTGAGAAACTGCTCTGTGTTCTGTTAATTCATCTCACAGAGTTACATCTTTCCCTTCAAGAAGCCTTTCGCTAAGGCTGTTCTTGTGGAATTGGCAAAGGGATATTTGGAAGCCCATAGAGGGCTATGGTGAAAAAGGAAATATCTTCCGTTCAAAACTGGAAAGAAGCTTTCTGAGAAACTGCTCTGTGTTCTGTTAATTCATTTCACAGAGTTACATCTTTCCCTTCAAGAAGCCTTTCGCTAAGGCTGTTCTTGTGGAATTGGCAAAGGGATATTTGGAAGCCCATAGAGGCCTATGGTGAAAAAGGAAATATCTTCCGTTCAAAACTGGAAAGAAGCTTTCTGAGAAACTGCTCTGTGTTCTGTGAATTCATCTCAAAGATTTACATCTTTCCCTTCAAGAAGCCTTTCGCTAAGGCTGTTCTTGTGGAATTGGCAAAGGGATATTTGGAAGCCCATAGAGGGCTATGGTGAAAAAGGAAATATCTTCCGTTCAAAACTGGAAAGAAGCTTTCTGAGAAACTGCTCTGTGTTCTGTTAATTCATCTCACAGAATTACATCTTTCCCTTCAAGAAGCCTTTCGCTAAGGCTGTTCTTGTGGAATTGGCAAAGGGATATTTGGAAGCCCATAGAGGGCTATGGTGAAAAAGGAAATATCTTCCGTTCAAAACTGGAAAGAAGCTTTCTGAGAAACTGCTCTGTGTTCTGTGAATTCATCTCACAGAGTTACATCTTTCCCTTCAAGAAGCCTTTCGCTAAGGCTGTTCTTGTGGAATTGGCAAAGGGATATTTGGAAGCCCATAGAGGGCTATGGTGAAAAAGGAAATATCTTCCGTTCAAAACTGGAAAGAAGCATTCTGAGAAACTGCTCTGTGTTCTGTGAATTCATCTCACAGAGTTACATCTTTCCCTTCAAGAAGCCTTTCGCTAAGGCTGTTCTTGAGGAATTGGCAAAGGGATATTTGGAAGCCCATAGACGGCTATGGTGAAAAAGGAAATATCTTCCGTTCAAAACTGGAAAGAAGCTTTCTGAGAAACTGCTCTGTGTTCTGTGAATTCATCTCACAGAGTTACATCTTTCCCTTCAAGACGCCTTTCGCTAAGGCTGTTCTTGTGGAATTGGCAAAGGAATGTTTGGAAGCCCATAGAGGCCTATGGTGAAAAAGGAAATAGTTTCCGTTCAAAACTGGAAAGAAGCTTTCTGAGAAACTGCTCTGTGTTCTGTGAATTCATCTCACAGAGTTACATCTTTCCCTTCAAGAAGCCTTTCGCTAAGGCTGTTCTTCTGGAATTGGCAAAGGGATATTTGGAAGCCCATAGAGGACTATGGTGAAAAAGGAAATATCTTCCGTTCAAAACTGGGAAGAAGCTTTCTGAGAAACTGTTCTGTGTTCTTTTAATTCATCTCACAGAGTTACATCTTTCCCTTCAAGAAGCCTTTCGCTAAGGCTGTTCTTGTGGAATTGGCAAAGGGATATTTGGAAGCCCATAGAGGGCTACGGTGAAAAAGGAAATATCTTCCTTTCAAAACTGGAAAGAAGCTTTCTGAGAAACTGCTCTGTGTTCTGTGAATTCATCTCAAAGAGTTACATCTTTCCCTTCAAGAAGCCTTTCGCTAAGGCTGTTCTTGTGCAATTGGCAAAGCGATATTTGGAAGCCCATAGAGGACTATGGTGAAAAAGGAAATATCTTCCGTTCAAAACTGGGAAGAAGCTTTCTGAGAAACTGTTCTGTGTTCTGTGAATTCATCTCACAGAGTTACATCTTTCCCTTCAAGAAGCCTTTCGCTAAGGCTGTTCTTGTGGAATTGGCAAAGGGATATTTGGAAGCCCATAGAGGGCTATGGTTAAAAAGGAAATATCTTCCGTTCAAAACTGGAAAGAAGCTTTCTGAGAAACTGCTCTGTGTTCTGTGAATTCATCTCACAGAGTTACATCTTTCCCTTCAAGAAGCCTTTCGCTAAGGCTGTTCTTGTGGAATTGGCAGAGGGATATTTGGAAGCCCATAGAGGCCTATGGTGACAAAGGAAATATCCTCCGTTCAAAACTGGAAAGAAGCTTTCTGAGAAACTGCTCTGTGTTCTGTGAATTCATCTCACAGAGTTACATCTTTCCCTTCAAGAAGCCTTTCGCTAAGCTGCTCTTGTGGAATTGGCAAAGGGATATTTGGAAGCCCATAGAGGTCTATGGTGAAAAAGGAAATATCTTCCGTTCAAAACTGGAAAGAAGCTTTCTGAGAAACTGCTCTGTGTTCTGTGAATTCATCTCACAGAGTTACATCTTTCCCTTCAAGAAGCCTTTCGCTAAGGCTGTTCTTGTGGAATTGGCAAAGGGATATTTGGAAGCCCATAGAGGCCTATGGTGAAAAAGGAAATATCTTCCGTTCAAAACTGGAAAGAAGCTTTCTGAGAAACTGCTCTGTGTTCTGTGAATTCATCTCACAGAATTACATATTTCACTTCAAGAAGCCTTTCGCTAAGGCTGTTCTTGTGGAATTGGCAAAGCGATATTTGGAAGCCCGTAGAGGGCTCTGGTGAAAAAGGAAATATCTTCCGTTCAAAACTGGAAAGAAGCTTTCTGAGAAACTGCTCTGTGTTCTGTTAATTCATCTCACAGAGTTACATCTTTCCCTTCAAGAAGCCTTTCGCTAAGGCTGTTCTTGTGGAATTGGCAAAGGGATATTTGGAAGCCCATAGAGGGCTATGGTGAAAAAGGAAATATCTTCCGTTCAAAACTGGAAAGAAGCTTTCTGAGAAACTGCTCTGTGTTCTGTTAATTCATTTCACAGAGTTACATCTTTCCCTTCAAGAAGCCTTTCGCTAAGGCTGTTCTTGTGGAATTGGCAAAGGGATATTTGGAAGCCCATAGAGGCCTATGGTGAAAAAGGAAATATCTTCCGTTCAAAACTGGAAAGAAGCTTTCTGAGAAACTGCTCTGTGTTCTGTGAATTCATCTCAAAGATTTACATCTTTCCCTTCAAGAAGCCTTTCGCTAAGGCTGTTCTTGTGGAATTGGCAAAGGGATATTTGGAAGCCCATAGAGGGCTATGGTGAAAAAGGAAATATCTTCCGTTCAAAACTGGAAAGAAGCTTTCTGAGAAACTGCTCTGTGTTCTGTTAATTCATCTCACAGAATTACATCTTTCCCTTCAAGAAGCCTTTCGCTAAGGCTGTTCTTGTGGAATTGGCAAAGGGATATTTGGAAGCCCATAGAGGGCTATGGTGAAAAAGGAAATATCTTCCGTTCAAAACTGGAAAGAAGCTTTCTGAGAAACTGCTCTGTGTTCTGTGAATTCATCTCACAGAGTTACATCTTTCCCTTCAAGAAGCCTTTCGCTAAGGCTGTTCTTGTGGAATTGGCAAAGGGATATTTGGAAGCCCATAGAGGGCTATGGTGAAAAAGGAAATATCTTCCGTTCAAAACTGGAAAGAAGCATTCTGAGAAACTGCTCTGTGTTCTGTGAATTCATCTCACAGAGTTACATCTTTCCCTTCAAGAAGCCTTTCGCTAAGGCTGTTCTTGAGGAATTGGCAAAGGGATATTTGGAAGCCCATAGACGGCTATGGTGAAAAAGGAAATATCTTCCGTTCAAAACTGGAAAGAAGCTTTCTGAGAAACTGCTCTGTGTTCTGTGAATTCATCTCACAGAGTTACATCTTTCCCTTCAAGACGCCTTTCGCTAAGGCTTTTCTTGTGGAATTGGCAAAGGAATGTTTGGAAGCCCATAGAGGCCTATGGTGAAAAAGGAAATAGTTTCCGTTCAAAACTGGAAAGAAGCTTTCTGAGAAACTGCTCTGTGTTCTGTGAATTCATCTCACAGAGTTACATCTTTCCCTTCAAGAAGCCTTTCGCTAAGGCTGTTCTTCTGGAATTGGCAAAGGGATATTTGGAAGCCCATAGAGGTCTATGGTGAAAAAGGAAATATCTTCCGTTCACAACTGGAAAGAAGCTTTCTGAGAAACTGCTCTGTGTTCTGTGAATTCATCTCACAGAGTTACATCTTTCCCTTCAAGAAGCCTTTCGCTAAGGCTGTTCTTGTGGAATTGGCAAAGGGATATTTGGAAGCCCATAGAGGTCTATGGTGAAAAAGGAAATATCTTCCGTTCAAAACTGGAAAGAAGCTTTCTGAGAAACGGCTCTGTGTTCTGTGAATTCATCTCACAGAGTTACATCTTTCCCTTCAAGAAGCCTTTCGCTAAGGCTGTTCTTGTGGAATTGGCAAAGGGATATTTGGAAGCCCATAGAGGGCTATGGTGAAAAAGGAAATATCTTCCTTTCAAAACTGGAAAGAAGCTTTCTGAGAAACTGCTCTGTGTTCTGTGAATTCATCTCACAGAATTACATCTTTCCCTTCAAGTAGCCTTTCGCTAAGGCTGTTCTTGTGGAATTGGCAAAGCGATATTTGGAAGCCCATAGAGGGCTATGGTGAAAAAGGAAATATCTTCCGTTCAAAACTGGAAAGAAGCTTTCTGAGACACTGCTCTGTGTTCTGTTAATTCATCTCACAGAGTTACATCTTTCCCTTCAAGAAGCCTTTCGTTAAGGCTGTTCTTGTGGAATTGGCAAAGGGATATTTGGAAGCCCATAGAGGACTATGGTGAAAAAGGAAATATCTTCCGTTCAAAACTGGGAAGAACTTTTTGAGAAACTGTTCAGTGTTCTGTTAATTCATCTCACAGAGTTACATCTTTCCCTTCAAGAAGCCTTTCGCTAAGGCTGTTCTTGTGGAATTGGCAAAGGGATATTTGGAAGCCCATAGAGGCCTATGGTGAAAAAGGAAATATCTTCCGTTCAAAACTGGAAAGAAGCTTTCTGAGAAACTGCTCTGTGTTCTGTGAATTCATCTCACAGAGTTACATCTTTCCCTTCAAGAAGCCTTTCGCTAAGGCTGTTCTTGTGGAATTGGCAAAGGGATATTTGGAAGCCCATAGAGGACTATGGTGAAAAAGGAAATATCTTCCTTTCAAAACTGGGAAGAAGCTTTCTGAGAAACTGTTCTGTGTTCTGTTAATTCATCTCACAGAGTTACATCTTTCCCTTCAAGAAGCCTTTCGCTAAGGCTGTTCTTGTGGAATTGGCAAAGGGATATTTGGAAGCCCATAGAGGGCTATGGTGAAAAAGGAAATATCTTCCGTTCAAAACTGGAAAGAAGCTTTCTGAGAAACTGCTCTGTGTTCTGTGAATTCATCTCACAGAGTTACATCTTTCCCTTCAAGAAGCCTTTCGTTAAGGCTGTTCTTGTGGAATTGGCAAAGGGATATTTGGAAGCCCATAGAGGACTATGGTGAAAAACGAAATATCTTCCGTTCAAAACTGGGAAGAAGCTTTCTGAGAAACTGTTCTGTGTTCTGTTAATTCATCTCACAGAGTTACATCTTTCCCTTCAAGAAGCCTTTCGCTAAGGCTGTTCTTGTGGAATTGGCAAAGGGATATTTGGAAGCCCATAGAGGGCTATGGTGAAAAAGGAAATATCTTCCGTTCAAAACTGGAAAGAAGCTTTCTGAGAAACTGCTCTGTGTTCTGTGAATTCATCTCACAGAGTTACATCTTTCCCTTCAAGAAGCCTTTCGCTAAGCCTGCTCTTGTGGAATTGGCAAAGGGATATTTGGAAGCCCATAGAGGACTATGGTGAAAAAGGAAATATCTTCCGTTCAAAACTGGGAAGAAGCTTTCTGAGAAACTGTTCTGTGTTCTGTTAATTCATCTCACAGAGTTACATCTTTCCCTTCAAGAAGCCTTTCGCTAAGGCTGTTCTTGTGGAATTGGCAAAGGGATATTTGGAAGCCCATAGAGGGCTATGGTGAAAAAGGAAATATCTTCCGTTCAAAACTGGAAAGAAGCTTTCTGAGAAACTGCTCTGTGTTCTGTGAATTCATCTCACAGAGTTACATCTTTCCCTTCAAGAAGCCTTTCGCTAAGGCTGTTCTTGTGGAATTGGCAAAGGGATATTTGGAAGCCCATAGAGTCCTATGGTGAAAAAGGAAATATCTTCCTTTCAAAACTGGAAAGAAGCTTTCTGAGAAACTGCTCTGTGTTCTGTGAATTCATCTCACAGAGTTACATCTTTCACTTCAAGAAGCCTTTCGCTAAGGCTGTTCTTGTGGAATTGGCAAAGGGATATTTGGAAGCCCATAGAGGCCTATGGTGAAAAAGGAAATATCTTCCGTTCAAAACTGGAAAGAAGCTTTCTGAGAAACTGCTCTGTGTTCTGTGAATTCATCTCAAAGAGTTACATCTTTCCCTTCAAGAAGCCTTTCGCTAAGGCAGTTCTTGTGGAATTGGCAAAGGGATATTTGGAAGCCCATAGAGGGCTATGGTGAAAAAGGAAATATCTTCCGTTCAAAACTGGAAAGAAGCTTTCTGAGAAACTGCTCTGTGTTCTGTTAATTCATCTCACAGAATTACATCTTTCCCTTCAAGAAGCCTTTCGCTAAGGCTGTTCTTGTGGAATTGGCAAAGGGATATTTGGAAGCCCATAGAGGGCTATGGTGAAAAAGGAAATATCTTCCGTTCAAAACTGGAAAGAAACTTTCTGAGAAACTGCTCTGTGTTCTGTGAATTCATCTCACAGAGTTACATCTTTCCCTTCAAGAAGCCTTTCGCTAAGGCTGTTCTTGTGGAATTGGCAAAGGGATATTTGGAAGCCCATAGAGGGCTATGGTGAAAAAGGAAATATCTTCCGTTCAAAACTGGAAAGAAGCATTCTGAGAAACTGCTCTGTGTTCTGTGAATTCATCTCACAGAGTTACATCTTTCCCTTCAAGAAGCCTTTCGCTAAGGCTGTTCTTGAGGAATTGGCAAAGGGATATTTGGAAGCCCATAGACGGCTATGGTGAAAAAGGAAATATCTTCCGTTCAAAACTGGAAAGAAGCTTTCTGAGAAACTGCTCTGTGTTCTGTGAATTCATCTCACAGAGTTACATCTTTCCCTTCAAGACGCCTTTCGCTAAGGCTGTTCTTGTGGAATTGGCAAAGGAATGTTTGGAAGCCCATAGAGGCCTATGGTGAAAAAGGAAATAGTTTCCGTTCAAAACTGGAAAGAAGCTTTCTGAGAAACTGCTCTGTGTTCTGTGAATTCATCTCACAGAGTTACATCTTTCCCTTCAAGAAGCCTTTCGCTAAGGCTGTTCTTCTGGAATTGGCAAAGGGATATTTGGAAGCCCATAGAGGTCTATGGTGAAAAAGGAAATATCTTCCGTTCACAACTGGAAAGAAGCTTTCTGAGAAACTGCTCTGTGTTCTGTGAATTCATCTCACAGAGTTACATCTTTCCCTTCAAGAAGCCTTTCGCTAAGGCTGTTCTTGTGGAATTGGCAAAGGGATATTTGGAAGCCCATAGAGGTCTATGGTGAAAAAGGAAATATCTTCCGTTCAAAACTGGAAAGAAGCTTTCTGAGAAACGGCTCTGTGTTCTGTGAATTCATCTCACAGAGTTACATCTTTCCCTTCAAGAAGCCTTTCGCTAAGGCTGTTCTTGTGGAATTGGCAAAGGGATATTTGGAAGCCCATAGAGGGCTATTGTGAAAAAGGAAATATCTTCCTTTCAAAACTGGAAAGAAGCTTTCTGAGAAACTGCTCTGTGTTCTGTGAATTCATCTCACAGAATTACATCTTTCCCTTCAAGTAGCCTTTCGCTAAGGCTGTTCTTGTGGAATTGGCAAAGCGATATTTGGAAGCCCATAGAGGGCTATGGTGAAAAAGGAAATATCTTCCGTTCAAAACTGGAAAGAAGCTTTCTGAGACACTGCTCTGTCTTCTGTTAATTCATCTCACAGTGTTACATCTTTCCCTTCAAGAAGCCTTTCGTTAAGGCTGTTCTTGTGGAATTGGCAAAGGGATATTTGGAAGCCCATAGAGGACTATGGTGAAAAAGGAAATATCTTCCGTTCAAAACTGGGAAGAACTTTTTGAGAAACTGTTCAGTGTTCTGTTAATTCATCTCACAGAGTTACATCTTTCCCTTCAAGAAGCCTTTCGCTAAGGCTGTTCTTGTGGAATTGGCAAAGGGATATTTGGAAGCCCATAGAGGGCTATGGTGAAAAAGGAAATATCTTCCGTTCAAAACTGGAAAGAAGCTTTCTGAGAAACTGCTCTGTGTTCTGTGAATTCATCTCACAGAGTTACATCTTTCCCTTCAAGAAGCCTTTCGCTAAGGCTGTTCTTGTGGAATTGGCAAAGGGATATTTGGAAGCCCATAGAGGACTATGGTGAAAAAGGAAATATCTTCCGTTCAAAACTGGGAAGAAGCTTTCTGAGAAACTGTTCTGTGTTCTGTTAATTCATCTCACAGAGTTACATCTTTCCCTTCAAGAAGCCTTTCGCTAAGGCTGTTCTTGTGGAATTTGCAAAGGGATATTTGGAAGCCCATAGAGGGCTATGGTGAAAAAGGAAATATCTTCCGTTCAAAACTGGAAAGAAGCTTTCTGAGAAACTGCTCTGTGTTCTGTGAATTCATCTCACAGAGTTACATCTTTCCCTTCAAGAAGCCTTTCGTTAAGGCTGTTCTTGTGGAATTGGCAAAGGGATATTTGGAAGCCCATAGAGGACTATGGTGAAAAACGAAATATCTTCCGTTCAAAACTGGGAAGAAGCTTTCTGAGAAACTGTTCTGTGTTCTGTTAATTCATCTCACAGAGTTACATCTTTCCCTTCAAGAAGCCTTTCGCTAAGGCTGTTCTTGTGGAATTGGCAAAGGGATATTTGGAAGCCCATAGAGGGCTATGGTGAAAAAGGAAATATCTTCCGTTCAAAACTGGAAAGAAGCTTTCTGAGAAACTGCTCTGTGTTCTGTGAATTCATCTCACAGAGTTACATCTTTCCCTTCAAGAAGCCTTTCGCTAAGCCTGCTCTTGTGGAATTGGCAAAGGGATATTTGGAAGCCCATAGAGGACTATGGTGAAAAAGGAAATATCTTCCGTTCAAAACTGGGAAGAAGCTTTCTGAGAAACTGTTCTGTGTTCTGTTAATTCATCTCACAGAGTTACATCTTTCCCTTCAAGAAGCCTTTCGCTAAGGCTGTTCTTGTGGAATTGGCAAAGGGATATTTGGAAGCCCATAGAGGCCTATGGTGAAAAAGGAAATATCTTCCGTTCAAAACTGGAAAGAAGCTTTCTGAGAAACTGCTCTGTGTTCTGTGAATTCATCTCACAGAGTTACATCTTTCCCTTCAAGAAGCCTTTCGCTAAGGCTGTTCTTGTGGAATTGGCAAAGGGATATTTGGAAGCCCATAGAGTCCTATGGTGAAAAAGGAAATATCTTCCTTTCAAAACTGGAAAGAAGCTTTCTGAGAAACTGCTCTGTGTTCTGTGAATTCATCTCACAGAGTTACATCTTTCCCTTCAAGAAGCCTTTCGCTAAGGCTGTTCTTGTGGAATTGGCAAAGGGATATTTGGAAGCCCATAGAGGCCTATGGTGAAAAAGGAAATATCTTCCTTTCAAAACTGGAAAGAAGCTTTCTGAGAAACTGCTCTGTGTTCTGTGAATTCATCTCACAGAATTACATCTTTCCCTTCAAGAAGCCTTTCGCTAAGGCTGCTCTTGTGGAATTGGCAAAGGGATATTTGGAAGCCCATAGAGGTCTATGGTGAAAAAGGAAATATCTTCCGTTCAAAACTGGAAAGAAGCTTTCTGAGAAACTGCTCTGTGTTCTGTGAATTCATCTCACAGAGTTACATCTTTCCCTTCAAGAAGCCTTTCGCTAAGGCTGTTCTTGTGGAATTGGCAAAGGGATATTTGGAAGCCCATAGAGGCCTATGGTGAAAAAGGAAATATCTTCCGTTCAAAACTGGAAAGAAGCTTTCTGAGAAACTGCTCTGTGTTCTGTGAATTCATCTCACAGAATTACATCTTTCCCTTCAAGAAGCCTTTCGCTAAGGCTGTTCTTGTGGAATTGGCAAAGCGATATTTGGAAGCCCATAGAGGGCTATGGTGAAAAAGGAAATATCTTCCGTTCAAAACTGGAAAGAAGCTTTCTGAGAAACTGCTCTGTGTTCTGTTAATTCATCTCACAGAGTTACATCTTTCCCTTCAAGAAGCCTTTCGCTAAGGCTGTTCTTGTGGAATTGGCAAAGGGATATTTGGAAGCCCATAGAGGGCTATGGTGAAAAAGTAAATATCTTCCGTTCAAAACTGGAAAGAAGCTTTCTGAGAAACTGCTCTGTGTTCTGTTAATTCATCTCACAGACTTACATCTTTCCCTTCAAGAAGCCTTTCGCTGAGGCTGTTCTTGTGGAATTGGCAATAGGATATTTGGAAGCCCATAGAGGCCTATGGTGAAAAAGGAAATATCTTTCGTTCAAAACTGGAAAGAAGCTTTCTGAGAAACTGCTCTGTGTTCTGTGAATTCATCTCAAAGAGTTACATCTTTCCCTTCAAGAAGCCTTTCGCTAAGGCTGTTCTTGTGGAATTGGCAAAGGGATATTTGGAAGCCCATAGAGGCCTATGGTGAAAAAGGAAATATCTTCCTTTCAAAACTGGAAAGAAGCATTCTGAGAAACTGCTCTGTGTTCGGTTAATTCATCTCACAGAGTTACATCTTTCCCTTCAAGAAGCCTTTCGCTAAGGCTGTTCTTGAGGAATTGGCAAAGGGATATTTGGAAGCCCATAGACGGCTATGGTGAAAAAGGAAATATCTTCCGTTCAAAACTGGAAAGAAGCTTTCTGAGAAACTGCTCTGTGTTCTGTGAATTCATCTCACAGAGTTACATCTTTCCCTTCAAGAAGCCTTTCGTTAAGGCTGTTCTTGTGGAATTGTCAAAGGGATATTTGGAAGCCCATAGAGGACTATGGTGAAAAAGGAAATATCTTCCGTTCAAAACT
Source organism: Chlorocebus sabaeus (assembly GCF_047675955.1). NCBI lineage: Eukaryota > Metazoa > Chordata > Mammalia > Primates > Cercopithecidae > Chlorocebus > Chlorocebus sabaeus. Next base: position 980,017 of record NW_027328181.1, read on the forward strand.
GGGAAGAAGCTTTCTGAGAAACTGTTCTGTGTTCTGTTAATTCATCTCACAGAGTTACATCTTTCCCTTCAAGAAGCCTTTCGCTAAGGCTGTTCTTGTGGAATTGGCAAAGGGATATTTGGAAGCCCATAGAGGGCTATGGTGAAAAAGGAAATATCTTCCGTTCAAAACTGGAAAGAAGCTTTCTGAGAAACTGCTCTGTGTTCTGTGAATTCATCTCACAGAATTACATCTTTCCCTTCAAGAAGCCTTTCGCTAAGGCTGTTCTTGTGGAATTGGCAAAGGGATATTTGGAAGCCCATAGAGGGCTATGGTGAAAAAGGAAATATCTTCCGTTCAAAACTGGGAAGAAGCTTTCTGAGAAACTGTTCTGTGTTCTGTTAATTCATCTCACAGAGTTACATCTTTCCCTTCACGAAGCCTTTCGCTAAGGCTGTTGTTGTGGAATTGGCAAAGGGATATTTGGAAGCCCATAGAGGCCTATGGTGAAAAAGGAAATATCTTCCGTTCAAAACTGGAAAGAAGCTTTCTGAGAAACTGCTCAGTGTTCTGTGAATTCATCTCACAGAGTTACATCTTTCCCTTCAAGAAGCCTTTCGCTAAGGCTGTTCTTGTGGAATTGGCAAAGGGATATTTGGAAGCCCATAGAGGCCTATGGTGAAAAAGGAAATATCTTCCTTTCAAAACTGGAAAGAAGCTTTCTGAGAAACTGCTCTGTGTTCTGTGAATTCATCTCACAGAGTTACATCTTTCCCTTCAAGAAGCCTTTCGCTAAGGCTGTTCTTGTGGAATTGGCAAAGGGATATTTGGAAGCCCATAGAGGGCTATGGTTAAAAAGGAAATATCTTCCGTTCAAAACTGGAAAGAAGCTTTCTGAGAAACTGCTCTGTGTTCTGTGAATTCATCTCACAGAGTTACATCTTTCCCTTCAAGAAGCCTTTCGCTAAGGCTGTTCTTGTGGAATTGGAAAAGGGATATTTGGAAGCCCATAGAGGCCTATGGTGAAAAAGGAAATATCTTCCTTTCAAAACTGGAAAGAAGCTTTCTGAGAAACTGCTCTGTGTTCTGTGAATTCATCTCACAGAGTTACATCTTTCCCTTCATGAAGCCTTTCGCTAAGGCTGCTCTTGTGGAATTGGCAAAGGGATATTTGGAAGCCCATAGAGGTCTATGGTCAAAAAGGAAATATCTTCCGTTCAAAACTGGAAAGAAGCTTTCTGAGAAACTGCTCTGTGTTCTGTGAATTCATCTCACAGAGTTACATCTTTCCCTTCAGGAAGCCTTTCGCTGAGGCTGTTCTTGTGGAATTGGCAAAGGGATATTTGGAAGCCCATAGAGGCCTATGGTGAAAAAGGAAATATCTTCCGTTCAAACCTGGAAAGAAGCTTTCTGAGAAACTGCTCTGTGTTCTGTGAATTCATCTCACAGAATTACATCTTTCACTTCAAGAAGCCTTTCGCTAAGGCTGTTCTTGTGGAATTGGCAAAGCGATATTTGGAAGCCCATAGAGGGCTATGGTGAAAAAGGAAATATCTTCCGTTCAAAACTGGAAAGAAGCTTTCTGAGAAACTGCTCTGTGTTCTGTTAATTCATCTCACAGAGTTACATCTTTCCCTTCAAGGAGCCTTTCGCTAAGGCTGTTCTTGTGGAATTGGCAAAGGGATATTTGGAAGCCCATAGAGGCCTATGGTGAAAAAGGAAATATCTTCCGTTCAAAACTGGAAAGAAGCTTTCTGAGAAACTGCTCTGTGTTCTGTGAATTCATCTCAAAGAGTTACATCTTTCCCTTCAAGAAGCCTTTCGCTAAGGCTGTTCTTGTGGAATTGGCAAAGGGATATTTGGAAGCCCATAGAGGGCTATGGTGAAAAAGGAAATATCTTCCGTTCAAAACTGGAAAGAAGCTTTCTGAAAAACTGCTCTGTGTTCTGTTAATTCATCTCACAGATTTACATCTTTCCCTTCAAGAAGCCTTTCGCTAAGGCTGTTCTTGTGGAATTGGCAAAGGGATATTTGGAAGCCCATAGAGGGCTATGGTGAAAAAGGAAATATCTTCCGTTCAAAACTGGAAAGAAGCTTTCTGAGAAACTGCTCTGTGTTCTGTGAATTCATCTCACAGAGTTACATCTTTCCCTTCAAGAAGCCTTTCGCTAAGGCTGTTCTTGTGGAATTGGCAAAGGGATATTTGGAAGCCCATAGAGGGCTATGGTGAAAAAGGAAATATCTTCCGTTCAAAACTGGAAAGAAGCATTCTGAGAAACTGCTCTGTGTTCTGTGAATTCATCTCACAGAGTTACATCTTTCCCTTCAAGAAGCCTTTCGCTAAGGCTGTTCTTGAGGAATTGGCAAAGGGATATTTGGAAGCCCATAGACGGCTATGGTGAAAAAGGAAATATCTTCCGGTCAAAACTGGAAAGAAGCTTTCTGAGAAACTGCTCTGTGTTCTGTGAATTCACCTCATAGAGTTACATCTTTCCCTTCAAGACGCCTTTCGCTAAGGCTGTTCTTGTGGAATTGGCAAAGGGATATTTGGAAACCCATAGAGGGCTATGGTGAAAAAGGAAATAGTTTCCGTTCAAAACTGGAAAGAGGCTTTCTGAGAAACTGCTCTGTGTTCTGTGAATTCATCTCACAGAGTTACATCTTTCCCTTCAAGAAGCCTTTCGCTAAGGCTGTTCTTGTGGAATTGGCAAAGGGATATTTGGAAGCCCATAGAGGTCTATGGTGAAAAAGGAAATATCTTCCGTTCACAACTGGAAAGAAGATTTCTGAGAAACTGCTCTGTGTTCTGTGAATTCATCTCACAGAGTTACATCTTTCCCTTCATGAAGCCTTTCGCTAAGGCTGTTCTTGTGGAATTGGCAAAGGGATATTTGGAAGCCCATAGAGGTCTATGGTGAAAAAGGAAATATCTTCCGTTCAAAACTGGAAAGAAGCTTTCTGAGAAACTGCTCTGTGTTCTGTGAATTCATCTCACAGAGTTACATCTTTCCCTTCAAGAAGCCTTTCGCTAAGGCTGTTCTTGTGGAATTGGCAAAGGGATATTTGGAAGCCCATAGAGGCCTATGGTGAAAAAGGAAATATCTTCCTTTCAAAACTGGAAAGAAGCTTTCGGAGAAACTGCTCTGTGTTCTGTGAATTCATCTCACAGAATTACATCTTTCCCTTCAAGAAGCCTTTCGCTAAGGCTGTTCTTGTGGAATTGGCAAAGCGATATTTGGAAGCCCATAGAGGGCTATGGTGAAAAAGGAAATATCTTCCGTTCAAAACTGGAAAGAAGCTTTCTGAGAAACTGCTCTGTGTTCTGTTAATTCATCTCACAGAGTTACATCTTTCCCTTCAAGAAGCCTTTCGCTAAGGCTGTTCTTGTGGAATTGGCAAAGGGATATTTGGAAGCCCATAGAGGGCTATGGTGAAAAAGGAAATATCTTCCGTTCCAAACTGGAAAGAAGCTTTCTGAGAAACTGCTCTGTGTTCTGTTAATTCATCTCACAGAGTTACATCTTTCCCTTCAAGAAGCCTTTCGCTAAGGCTGTTCTTGTGGAATTGGCAAAGGGATATTTGGAAGCCCATAGAGGGCTATGGTGAAAAAGGAAATATCTTCCGTTCAAAACTGGAAAGAAGCTTTCTGAGAAACTGCTCTGTGTTCTGTGAATTCATCTCACAGAGTTACATCTTTCCCTTCAAGAAGCCTTTCGCTAAGCCTGTTCTTGTGGAATTGGCAAAGGGATATTTGGAAGCCCATAGAGGGCTATGGTGAAAAAGGAAATATCTTCCGTTCAAAACTGGAAAGAAGCTTTCTGAGAAACTGCTCTGTGTTCTGTGAATTCATCTCACAGAGTTACATCTTTCCCTTCAAGAAGCCTTTCGCTAAGGCTGTTCTAGTGGAATTGGCAAAGGGATATTTGGAAGCCCATAGACGGCTATGTTGAAAAAGGAAATATCTTCCGTTCAAAACTGGAAAGAAGCTTTCTGAGAAACTGCTCTGTGTTCTGTGAATTCATCTCACAGAGTTACATCTTTCCCTTCAAGAAGCCTTTCGCTAAGGCTGTTCTTGTGGAATTGGCAAAGGGATATTTGGAAGCCCATAGAGGGCTATGGTTAAAAAGGAAATATCTTCCGTTCAAAACTGGAAAGAAGCTTTCTGAGAAACTGCTCTGTGTTCTGTGAATTCATCTCACAGAGTTACATCTTTCCCTTCAAGAACCTTTCGCTAAGGCTGTTCTTGTGGAATTGGCAAAGGGATATTTGGAAGCCCATAGAGGGCTATGGTGAAAAAGGAAATATCTTCCGTTCAAAACTGGAAAGAAGCTTTCTGAGAAACTGCTCTGTGTTCTGTGAATTCATCTCACAGAGTTACATCTTTCCCTTCAAGAAGCCTTTCGCTAAGGCTGTTCTTGTGGAATTGGCAAAGGGATATTTGGAAGCCCATAGAGGCCTATGGTGAAAAAGGAAATATCTTCCTTTCAAAACTGGAAAGAAGCTTTCTGAGAAACTGCTCTGTGTTCTGTGAATTCATCTCACAGAATTACATCTTTCCCTTCAAGAAGCCTTTCGCTAAGGCTGTTCTTGTGGAATTGGCAAAGCGATATTTGGAAGCCCATAGAGGGCTATGGTGAAAAAGGAAATATCTTCCGTTCAAAACTGGAAAGAAGCTTTCTGAGAAACTGCTCTGTGTTCTGTTAATTCATCTCACAGAGTTACATCTTTCCCTTCAAGAAGCCTTTCGCTAAGGCTGTTCTTGTGGAATTGGCAAAGGGATATTTGGAAGCCCATAGAGGGCTATGGTGAAAAAGGAAATATCTTCCGTTCAAAACTGGAAAGAAGCTTTCTGAGAAACTGCTCTGTGTTCTGTTAATTCATCTCACAGAGTTACATCTTTCCCTTCAAGAAGCCTTTCGCTAAGGCTGTTCTTGTGGAATTGGCAAAGGGATATTTGGAAGCCCATAGAGGGCTATGGTGAAAAAGGAAATATCTTCCGTTCAAAACTGGAAAGAAGCTTTCTGAGAAACTGCTCTGTGTTCTGTGAATTCATCTCACAGAGTTACATCTTTCCCTTCAAGAAGCCTTTCGCTAAGGCTGTTCTTGTGGAATTGGCAAAGGGATATTTGGAAGCCCATAGAGGGCTATGGTGAAAAAGGAAATATCTTCCGTTCAAAACTGGAAAGAAGCTTTCTGAGAAACTGCTCTGTGTTCTGTGAATTCATCTCACAGAGTTACATCTTTCCCTTCAAGAAGCCTTTCGCTAAGGCTGTTCTAGTGGAATTGGCAAAGGGATATTTGGAAGCCCATAGACGGCTATGTTGAAAAAGGAAATATCTTCCGTTCAAAACTGGAAAGAAGCTTTCTGAGAAACTGCTCTGTGTTCTGTGAATTCATCTCACAGAGTTACATCTTTCCCTTCAAGAAGCCTTTCGCTAAGGCTGTTCTTGTGGAATTGGCAAAGGGATATTTGGAAGCCCATAGAGGGCTATGGTTAAAAAGGAAATATCTTCCGTTCAAAACTGGAAAGAAGCTTTCTGAGAAACTGCTCTGTGTTCTGTGAATTCATCTCACAGAGTTACATCTTTCCCTTCAAGAAGCCTTTCGCTAAGGCTGTTCTTGTGGAATTGGCAAAGGGATATTTGGAAGCCCATAGAGGGCTATGGTGAAAAAGGAAATATCTTCCGTTCAAAACTGGAAAGAAGCTTTCTGAGAAACTGCTCTGTGTTCTGTGATTTCATCTCACAGAATTACATCTTTCCCTTCAAGAAGCCTTTCGCTAAGGCTGTTCTTGTGGAATTGGCAAAGCGATATTTGGAAGCCCATAGAGGGCTATGGTGAAAAAGGAAATATCTTCCGTTCAAAACTGGAAAGAAGCTTTCTGAGAAACTTCTCTGTGTTCTGTGAATTCATCTCACAGAGTTACATCTTTGCCTTCAAGAAGCCTTTTGCTAAGGCTGTTCTTGTGGAATTGGCAAAGGGATATTTGGAAGCCCATAGAGGGCTATGGTGAAAAAGTAAATATCTTCTGTTCAAAACTGGAAAGAAGCTTTCTGAGAAACTGCTCTGTGTTCTGTTAATTCATCTCACAGAGTTACATCTTTCCCTTCAAGGAGCCTTTCGCTAAGGCTGTTCTTGTGGAATTGGCAAAGAGATATTTGGAAGCCCATAGAGGCCTATGGTGAAAAAGGAAATATCTTCCGTTCAAAACTGGAAAGAAGCTTTCTGAGAAACTGCTCTGTGTTCTGTGAATTCATCTCAAAGAGTTACATCTTTCCCTTCAAGAAGCCTTTCGTTAAGGCTGTTCTTGTGGAATTGGCAAAGGGATATTTGGAAGCCCATAGAGGCCTATGGTGAAAAAGGAAATATCTTCCTTTCAAAACTGGAAAGAAGCATTCTGAGAAACTGCTCTGTGTTCGGTTAATTCATCTCACAGAGTTACATCTTTCCCTTCAAGAAGCCTTTCGCTAAGGCTGTTCTTGAGGAATTGGCAAAGGGATATTTGGAAGCCCATAGACGGCTATGGTGAAAAAGGAAATATCTTCCGTTCAAAACTGGAAAGAAGCTTTCTGAGAAACTGCTCTGTGTTCTGTGAATTCATCTCACAGAGTTACATCTTTCCCTTCAAGAAGCCTTTCGTTAAGGCTGTTCTTGTGGAATTGTCAAAGGGATATTTGGAAGCCCATAGAGGACTATGGTGAAAAAGGAAATATCTTCCGTTCAAAACTGGGAAGAAGCTTTCTGAGAAACTGTTCTGTGTTCTGTTAATTCATCTCACAGAGTTACATCTTTCCCTTCAAGAAGCCTTTCGCTAAGGCTGTTCTTGTGGAATTGGCAAAGGGATATTTGGAAGCCCATAGAGGGCTATGGTGAAAAAGGAAATATCTTCCGTTCAAAACTGGAAAGAAGCTTTCTGAGAAACTGCTCTGTGTTCTGTGAATTCATCTCACAGAATTACATCTTTCCCTTCAAGAAGCCTTTCGCTAAGGCTGTTCTTGTGGAATTGGCAAAGGGATATTTGGAAGCCCATAGAGGGCTATGGTGAAAAAGGAAATATCTTCCGTTCAAAACTGGGAAGAAGCTTTCTGAGAAACTGTTCTGTGTTCTGTTAATTCATCTCACAGAGTTACATCTTTCCCTTCACGAAGCCTTTCGCTAAGGCTGTTCTTGTGGAATTGGCAAAGGGATATTTGGAAGCCCATAGAGGCCTATGGTGAAAAAGGAAATATCTTCCGTTCAAAACTGGAAAGAAGCTTTCTGAGAAACTGCTCAGTGTTCTGTGAATTCATCTCACAGAGTTACATCTTTCCCTTCAAGAAGCCTTTCGCTAAGGCTGTTCTTGTGGAATTGGCAAAGGGATATTTGGAAGCCCATAGAGGCCTATGGTGAAAAAGGAAATATCTTCCTTTCAAAACTGGAAAGAAGCTTTCTGAGAAACTGCTCTGTGTTCTGTGAATTCATCTCACAGAGTTACATCTTTCCCTTCAAGAAGCCTTTCGCTAAGGCTGTTCTTGTGGAATTGGCAAAGGGATATTTGGAAGCCCATAGAGGGCTATAGTTAAAAAGGAAATATCTTCCGTTCAAAACTGGAAAGAAGCTTTCTGAGAAACTGCTCTGTGTTCTGTGAATTCATCTCACAGAGTTACATCTTTCCCTTCAAGAAGCCTTTCGCTAAGGCTGTTCTTGTGGAATTGGAAAAGGGATATTTGGAAGCCCATAGAGGCCTATGGTGAAAAAGGAAATATCTTCCTTTCAAAACTGGAAAGAAGCTTTCTGAGAAACTGCTCTGTGTTCTGTGAATTCATCTCACAGAGTTACATCTTTCCCTTCATGAAGCCTTTCGCTAAGGCTGCTCTTGTGGAATTGGCAAAGGGATATTTGGAAGCCCATAGAGGTCTATGGTCAAAAAGGAAATATCTTCCGTTCAAAACTGGAAAGAAGCTTTCTGAGAAACTGCTCTGTGTTCTGTGAATTCATCTCACAGAGTTACATCTTTCCCTTCAGGAAGCCTTTCGCTGAGGCTGTTCTTGTGGAATTGGCAAAGGGATATTTGGAAGCCCATAGAGGCCTATGGTGAAAGAGGAAATATCTTCCGTTCAAACCTGGAAAGAAGCTTTCTGAGAAACTGCTCTGTGTTCTGTGAATTCATCTCACAGAATTACATCTTTCACTTCAAGAAGCCTTTCGCTAAGGCTGTTCTTGTGGAATTGGCAAAGCGATATTTGGAAGCCCATAGAGGGCTATGGTGAAAAAGGAAATATCTTCCGTTCAAAACTGGAAAGAAGCTTTCTGAGAAACTGCTCTGTGTTCTGTTAATTCATCTCACAGAGTTACATCTTTCCCTTCAAGGAGCCTTTCGCTAAGGCTGTTCTTGTGGAATTGGCAAAGGGATATTTGGAAGCCCATAGAGGCCTATGGTGAAAAAGGAAATATCTTCCGTTCAAAACTGGAAAGAAGCTTTCTGAGAAACTGCTCTGTGTTCTGTGAATTCATCTCAAAGAGTTACATCTTTCCCTTCAAGAAGCCTTTCGCTAAGGCTGTTCTTGTGGAATTGGCAAAGGGATATTTGGAAGCCCATAGAGGGCTATGGTGAAAAAGGAAATATCTTCCGTTCAAAACTGGAAAGAAGCTTTCTGAAAAACTGCTCTGTGTTCTGTTAATTCATCTCACAGATTTACATCTTTCCCTTCAAGAAGCCTTTCGCTAAGGCTGTTCTTGTGGAATTGGCAAAGGGATATTTGGAAGCCCATAGAGGGCTATGGTGAAAAAGGAAATATCTTCCGTTCACAACTGGAAAGAAGATTTCTGAGAAACTGCTCTGTGTTCTGTGAATTCATCTCACAGAGTTACATCTTTCCCTTCATGAAGCCTTTCGCTAAGGCTGTTCTTGTGGAATTGGCAAAGGGATATTTGGAAGCCCATAGAGGTCTATGGTGAAAAAGGAAATATCTTCCGTTCAAAACTGGAAAGAAGCTTTCTGAGAAACTGCTCTGTGTTCTGTGAATTCATCTCACAGAGTTACATCTTTCCCTTCAAGAAGCCTTTCGCTAAGGCTGTTCTTGTGGAATTGGCAAAGGGATATTTGGAAGCCCATAGAGGCCTATGGTGAAAAAGGAAATATCTTCCTTTCAAAACTGGAAAGAAGCTTTCTGAGAAACTGCTCTGTGTTCTGTGAATTCATCTCACAGAATTACATCTTTCCCTTCAAGAAGCCTTTCGCTAAGGCTGTTCTTGTGGAATTGGCAAAGCGATATTTGGAAGCCCATAGAGGGCTATGGTGAAAAAGGAAATATCTTCCGTTCAAAACTGGAAAGAAGCTTTCTGAGAAACTGCTCTGTGTTCTGTGAATTCATCTCACAGAGTTACATCTTTCCCTTCAAGAAGCCTTTCGCTAAGGCTGTTCTTGTGGAATTGGCAAAGGGATATTTGGAAGCCCATAGAGGGCTATGGTGAAAAAGGAAATATCTTCCGTTCAAAACTGGAAAGAAGCTTTCTGAGAAACTGCTCTGTGTTCTGTTAATTCATCTCACAGAGTTACATCTTTCCCTTCAAGAAGCCTTTCGCTAAGGCTGTTCTTGTGGAATTGGCAAAGGGATATTTGGAAGCCCATAGAGGGCTATGGTGAAAAAGGAAATATCTTCCGTTCAAAACTGGAAAGAAGCTTTCTGAGAAACTGCTCTGTGTTCTGTGAATTCATCTCACAGAGTTACATCTTTCCCTTCAAGAAGCCTTTCGCTAAGCCTGTTCTTGTGGAATTGGCAAAGGGATATTTGGAAGCCCATAGAGGGCTATGGTGAAAAAGGAAATATCTTCCGTTCAAAACTGGAAAGAAGCTTTCTGAGAAACTGCTCTGTGTTCTGTGAATTCATCTCACAGAGTTACATCTTTCCCTTCAAGAAGCCTTTCGCTAAGGCTGTTCTAGTGGAATTGGCAAAGGGATATTTGGAAGCCCATAGACGGCTATGTTGAAAAAGGAAATATCTTCCGTTCAAAACTGGAAAGAAGCTTTCTGAGAAACTGCTCTGTGTTCTGTGAATTCATCTCACAGAGTTACATCTTTCCCTTCAAGAAGCCTTTCGCTAAGGCTGTTCTTGTGGAATTGGCAAAGGGATATTTGGAAGCCCATAGAGGGCTATGGTTAAAAAGGAAATATCTTCCGTTCAAAACTGGAAAGAAGCTTTCTGAGAAACTGCTCTGTGTTCTGTGAATTCATCTCACAGAGTTACATCTTTCCCTTCAAGAAGCCTTTCGCTAAGGCTGTTCTTGTGGAATTGGCAAAGGGATATTTGGAAGCCCATAGAGGGCTATGGTGAAAAAGGAAATATCTTCCGTTCAAAACTGGAAAGAAGCTTTCTGAGAAACTGCTCTGTGTTCTGTGAATTCATCTCACAGAGTTACATCTTTCCCTTCAAGAAGCCTTTCGCTAAGGCTGTTCTTGTGGAATTGGCAAAGGGATATTTGGAAGCCCATAGAGGCCTATGGTGAAAAAGGAAATATCTTCCTTTCAAAACTGGAAAGAAGCTTTCTGAGAAACTGCTCTGTGTTCTGTGAATTCATCTCACAGAGTTACATCTTTCCCTTCAAGAAGCCTTTCGCTAAGGCTGTTCTTGTGGAATTGGCAAAGCGATATTTGGAAGCCCATAGAGGGCTATGGTGAAAAAGGAAATATCTTCCGTTCAAAACTGGAAAGAAGCTTTCTGAGAAACTGCTCTGTGTTCTGTTAATTCATCTCACAGAGTTACATCTTTCCCTTCAAGAAGCCTTTCGCTAAGGCTGTTCTTGTGGAATTGGCAAAGGGATATTTGGAAGCCCATAGAGGGCTATGGTGAAAAAGGAAATATCTTCCGTTCAAAACTGGAAAGAAGCTTTCTGAGAAACTGCTCTGTGTTCTGTTAATTCATCTCACAGAGTTACATCTTTCCCTTCAAGAAGCCTTTCGCTAAGGCTGTTCTTGTGGAATTGGCAAAGGGATATTTGGAAGCCCATAGAGGGCTATGGTGAAAAAGGAAATATCTTCCGTTCAAAACTGGAAAGAAGCTTTCTGAGAAACTGCTCTGTGTTCTGTGAATTCATCTCACAGAGTTACATCTTTCCCTTCAAGAAGCCTTTCGCTAAGGCTGTTCTTGTGGAATTGGCAAAGGGATATTTGGAAGCCCATAGAGGGCTATGGTGAAAAAGGAAATATCTTCCGTTCAAAACTGGAAAGAAGCTTTCTGAGAAACTGCTCTGTGTTCTGTGAATTCATCTCACAGAGTTACATCTTTCCCTTCAAGAAGCCTTTCGCTAAGGCTGTTCTAGTGGAATTGGCAAAGGGATATTTGGAAGCCCATAGACGGCTATGTTGAAAAAGGAAATATCTTCCGTTCAAAACTGGAAAGAAGCTTTCTGAGAAACTGCTCTGTGTTCTGTGAATTCATCTCACAGAGTTACATCTTTCCCTTCAAGAAGCCTTTCGCTAAGGCTGTTCTTGTGGAATTGGCAAAGGGATATTTGGAAGCCCATAGAGGGCTATGGTTAAAAAGGAAATATCTTCCGTTCAAAACTGGAAAGAAGCTTTCTGAGAAACTGCTCTGTGTTCTGTGAATTCATCTCACAGAGTTACATCTTTCCCTTCAAGAAGCCTTTCGCTAAGGCTGTTCTTGTGGAATTGGCAAAGGGATATTTGGAAGCCCATAGAGGGCTATGGTGAAAAAGGAAATATCTTCCGTTCAAAACTGGAAAGAAGCTTTCTGAGAAACTGCTCTGTGTTCTGTGATTTCATCTCACAGAATTACATCTTTCCCTTCAAGAAGCCTTTCGCTAAGGCTGTTCTTGTGGAATTGGCAAAGCGATATTTGGAAGCCCATAGAGGGCTATGGTGAAAAAGGAAATATCTTCCGTTCAAAACTGGAAAGAAGCTTTCTGAGAAACTTCTCTGTGTTCTGTGAATTCATCTCACAGAGTTACATCTTTGCCTTCAAGAAGCCTTTTGCTAAGGCTGTTCTTGTGGAATTGGCAAAGGGATATTTGGAAGCCCATAGAGGGCTATGGTGAAAAAGTAAATATCTTCTGTTCAAAACTGGAAAGAAGCTTTCTGAGAAACTGCTCTGTGTTCTGTTAATTCATCTCACAGAGTTACATCTTTCCCTTCAAGGAGCCTTTCGCTAAGGCTGTTCTTGTGGAATTGGCAAAGAGATATTTGGAAGCCCATAGAGGCCTATGGTGAAAAAGGAAATATCTTCCGTTCAAAACTGGAAAGAAGCTTTCTGAGAAACTGCTCTGTGTTCTGTGAATTCATCTCAAAGAGTTACATCTTTCCCTTCAAGAAGCCTTTCGCTAAGGCTGTTCTTGTGCAATTGGCAAAGCGATATTTGGAAGCCCATAGAGGGCTAAGGTGAAAAAGGAAATATCTTCCGTTCAAAACTGGAAAGAAGCATTATGAGAAACTGCTCTGTGTTCTTTTAATTCATCTCACAGAGTTACATCTTTCCCTTCAAGAAGCCTTTCGCTAAGGCTGTTCTTGAGGAATTGGCAAAGGGATATTTGCAAGCCCATAGACGGCTATGGTGAAAAAGGAAATATCTTCTGTTCAAAACTGGAAAGAAGCTTTCTGAGAAACTGCTCTGTGTTCTGTGAATTCATCTCACAGAGTTACATCATTCCCTTCAAGAAGCCTTTCGTTAAGGCTGTTCTTGTGGAATTGGCAAAGGGATATTTGGAAGCCCATAGAGGCCTATGGTGAAAAAGGAAATATCTTCCGTTCAAAACTGGGAAGAAGCTTTCTGAGAAACTGTTCTGTGTTCTGTTAATTCATCTCACAGAGTTACATCTTTCCCTTCAAGAAGCCTTTCGCTAAGGCTGTTCTTGTGGAATTGGCAAAGGGATATTTGGAAGCCCATAGAGGGCTATGGTGAAAAAGGAAATATCTTCCGTTCAAAACTGGAAAGAAGCTTTCTGAGAAACTGCTCTGTGTTCTGTGAATTCATCTCACAGAGTTACATCTTTCCCTTCAAGAAGCCTTTCGCTAAGGCTGCTCTTGTGGAATTGGCAAAGGGATATTTGGAAGCCCATAGAGGCCTATGGTGAAAAAGGAAATATCTTCCTTTCAAAACTGGAAAGAAGCTTTCTGAGAAACTGCTCTGTGTTCTGTGAATTCATCTCACAGAGTTACATCTTTCCCTTCAAGAAGCCTTTCGCTAAGGCTGTTCTTGTGGAATTGGCAAAGGGATAATTGGAAGCCCATAAAGGGCTATGGTGAAAAAAGAAATATCTTCCGTTCAAAACTGGAAAGAAGCTTTCTGAGAAACTGCTCTGTGTTCTGTGAATTCATCTCACAGAGTTACATCTTTCCCTTCAAGAAGCCTTTCGCTAAGGCTGTTCTTGTGGAATTGGCAAAGGGATATTTGGAAGCCCATAGAGGCCTATGGTGAAAAAGGAAATATCTTCCTTTCAAAACTGGAAAGAAGCTTTCTGAGAAACTGCTCTGTGTTCTGTGAATTCATCTCACAGAGTTACATCTTTCCCTTCAAGAAGCCTTTCGCTAAGGCTGTTCTTGTGGAATTGGCAAAAAGATATTTGGAAGCCCATAGAGGCCTATGGTGAAAAAGGAAATATCTTCCGTTCAAAACTGGAAAGAAGCTTTCTGAGAAACTGCTCTGTGTTCTGTGAATTCATCTCAAAGAGTTACATCTTTCCCTTCAAGAAGCCTTTCGCTAAGGCTGTTCTTGTGGAATTGGCAAAGGGATATTTGGAAGCCCATAGAGGCCTATGGTGAAAAAGGAAATATCTTCCGTTCAAAACTGGAAAGAAGCATTCTGAGAAACTGCTCTGTGATCGGTTAATTCATCTCACAGAGTTACATCTTTCCCTTCAAGAAGCCTTTCGCTAAGGCTGTTCTTGTGGAATTGGCAAAGCGATATTTGGAAGCCCATAGAGGGCTATGGTGAAAAAGGAAATATCTTCCGTTCAAAACTGGAAAGAAGCTTTCTGAGAAACTTCTCTGTGTTCTGTGAATTCATCTCACAGAGTTACATCTTTGCCTTCAAGAAGCCTTTTGCTAAGGCTGTTCTTGTGGAATTGGCAAAGGGATATTTGGAAGCCCATAGAGGGCTATGGTGAAAAAGTAAATATCTTCTGTTCAAAACTGGAAAGAAGCTTTCTGAGAAACTGCTCTGTGTTCTGTTAATTCATCTCACAGAGTTACATCTTTCCCTTCAAGGAGCCTTTCGCTAAGGCTGTTCTTGTGGAATTGGCAAAGAGATATTTGGAAGCCCATAGAGGCCTATGGTGAAAAAGGAAATATCTTCCGTTCAAAACTGGAAAGAAGCTTTCTGAGAAACTGCTCTGTGTTCTGTGAATTCATCTCAAAGAGTTACATCTTTCCCTTCAAGAAGCCTTTCGCTAAGGCTGTTCTTGTGCAATTGGCAAAGCGATATTTGGAAGCCCATAGAGGGCTAAGGTGAAAAAGGAAATATCTTCCGTTCAAAACTGGAAAGAAGCATTATGAGAAACTGCTCTGTGTTCTTTTAATTCATCTCACAGAGTTACATCTTTCCCTTCAAGAAGCCTTTCGCTAAGGCTGTTCTTGAGGAATTGGCAAAGGGATATTTGCAAGCCCATAGACGGCTATGGTGAAAAAGGAAATATCTTCTGTTCAAAACTGGAAAGAAGCTTTCTGAGAAACTGCTCTGTGTTCTGTGAATTCATCTCACAGAGTTACATCATTCCCTTCAAGAAGCCTTTCGTTAAGGCTGTTCTTGTGGAATTGGCAAAGGGATATTTGGAAGCCCATAGAGGCCTATGGTGAAAAAGGAAATATCTTCCGTTCAAAACTGGGAAGAAGCTTTCTGAGAAACTGTTCTGTGTTCTGTTAATTCATCTCACAGAGTTACATCTTTCCCTTCAAGAAGCCTTTCGCTAAGGCTGTTCTTGTGGAATTGGCAAAGGGATATTTGGAAGCCCATAGAGGGCTATGGTGAAAAAGGAAATATCTTCCGTTCAAAACTGGAAAGAAGCTTTCTGAGAAACTGCTCTGTGTTCTGTGAATTCATCTCACAGAGTTACATCTTTCCCTTCAAGAAGCCTTTCGCTAAGGCTGCTCTTGTGGAATTGGCAAAGGGATATTTGGAAGCCCATAGAGGCCTATGGTGAAAAAGGAAATATCTTCCTTTCAAAACTGGAAAGAAGCTTTCTGAGAAACTGCTCTGTGTTCTGTGAATTCATCTCACAGAGTTACATCTTTCCCTTCAAGAAGCCTTTCGCTAAGGCTGTTCTTGTGGAATTGGCAAAGGGATAATTGGAAGCCCATAAAGGGCTATGGTGAAAAAAGAAATATCTTCCGTTCAAAACTGGAAAGAAGCTTTCTGAGAAACTGCTCTGTGTTCTGTGAATTCATCTCACAGAGTTACATCTTTCCCTTCAAGAAGCCTTTCGCTAAGGCTGTTCTTGTGGAATTGGCAAAGGGATATTTGGAAGCCCATAGAGGCCTATGGTGAAAAAGGAAATATCTTCCTTTCAAAACTGGAAAGAAGCTTTCTGAGAAACTGCTCTGTGTTCTGTGAATTCATCTCACAGAGTTACATCTTTCCCTTCAAGAAGCCTTTCGCTAAGGCTGTTCTTGTGGAATTGGCAAAAAGATATTTGGAAGCCCATAGAGGCCTATGGTGAAAAAGGAAATATCTTCCGTTCAAAACTGGAAAGAAGCTTTCTGAGAAACTGCTCTGTGTTCTGTGAATTCATCTCAAAGAGTTACATCTTTCCCTTCAAGAAGCCTTTCGCTAAGGCTGTTCTTGTGGAATTGGCAAAGGGATATTTGGAAGCCCATAGAGGCCTATGGTGAAAAAGGAAATATCTTCCGTTCAAAACTGGAAAGAAGCATTCTGAGAAACTGCTCTGTGATCGGTTAATTCATCTCACAGAGTTACATCTTTCCCTTCAAGAAGCCTTTCGCTAAGGCTGTTCTTGAGGAATTGGCAAAGGGATATTTGGAAGCCCATAGACGGCTATGGTGAAAAAGGAAATATCTTCCGTTCAAAACTGGAAAGAAGCTTTCTGAGAAACTGCTCTGTGTTCTGTGAATTCATCTCACAGAGTTACATCTTTCCCTTCAAGAAGCCTTTGGTTAAGGCTGTTCTTGTGGAATTGGCAAAGATATATTTGGAAGCCCATACAGGACTATGGTGAAAAAGGAAATGTCTTCCGTTCAAAACTGGGAAGAAGCTTTCTGAGAAACTGTTCTGTGTTCTTTTAATTCATCTCACAGAGTTACATCTTTCCCTTCAAGAAGCCTTTCGCTAAGGCTGTTCTTGTGGAATTGGCAAAGGGATATTTGGAAGCCCATAGAGGGCTACGGTGAAAAAGGAAATATCTTCCGTTCAAAACTGGAAAGAAGCTTTCTGAGAAACTGCTCTGTGTTCTGTGAATTCATCTCACAGAGTTACATCTTTCCCTTCAAGAAGCCTTTCGCTAAGGCTGTTCTTGTGGAATTGGCAAAGGGATATTTGGAAGCCCATAGAGGACTATGGTGAAAAAGGAAATATCTTCCGTTCAAAACCGGGAAGAAGCTTTCTGAGAAACTGTTCTGTGTTCTGTGAATTCATCTCACAGAGTTACATCTTTCCCTTCAAGAAGCCTTTCGCTAAGGCTGTTCTTGTGGAATTGGCAAAGGGATATTTGGAAGCCCATAGAGGGCTATGGTTAAAAAGGAAATATCTTCCGTTCAAAACTGGAAAGAAGCTTTCTGAGAAACTGCTCTGTGTTCTGTGAATTCATCTCACAGAGTTACATCTTTCCCTTCAAGAAGCCTTTCGCTAAGGCTGTTCTTGTGGAATTGGCAAAGGGATATTTGGAAGCCCATAGAGGCCTATGGTGAAAAAGGAAATATCTTCCGTTCAAAACAGGAAAGAAGCTTTCTGAGAAACTGCTCTGTGTTCTGTGAATTCATCTCACAGAATTACATCTTTCACTTCAAGAAGCCTTTCGCTAAGGCTGTTCTTTTGGAATTGGCAAAGCGATATTTGGAAGCCCGTAGAGGGCTCTGGTGAAAAAGGAAATATCTTCCGTTCAAAACTGGAAAGAAGCTTTCTGAGAAACTGCTCTGTGTTCTGTTAATTCATCTCACAGAGTTACATCTTTCCCTTCAAGAAGCCTTTCGCTAAGGCTGTTCTCGTGGAATTGGCAAAGGGATATTTGGAAGCCCATAGAGGGCTATGGTGAAAAAGGAAATATCTTCCGTTCAAAACTGGAAAGAAGCTTTCTGAGAAACTGCTCTGTGTTCTGTTAATTCATTTCACAGAGTTACATCTTTCCCTTCAAGAGGCCTTTCGCTAAGGCTGTTCTTGTGGAATTGGCAAAGGGATATTTGGAAGCCCATAGAGGCCTATGGTGAAAAAGGAAATATCTTCCGTTCAAAACTGGGAAGAAGCTTTCTGAGAAACTGTTCTGTGTTCTGTGAATTCATCTCACAGAGTTACATCTTTCCCTTCAAGAAGCCTTTCGCTAAGGCTGTTCTTGAGGAATTGGCAAAGGGATATTTGGAAGCCCATAGACGGCTATGGTGAAAAAGGAAATATCTTCCGTTCAAAACTGGAAAGAAGCTTTCTGAGAAACTGCTCTGTGTTCTGTGAATTCATCTCACAGAGTTACATCTTTCCCTTCAAGACGCCTTTCGCTAAGGCTGTTCTTGTGGAATTGGCAAAGGAATGTTTGGAAGCCCATAGAGGGCTATGGTGAAAAAGGAAATATCTTCCGTTCAAAACTGGAAAGAAGCTTTCTGAGAAACTGCTCTGTGTTCTGTTAATTCATCTCACAGAGTTACATCTTTCCCTTCAAGAAGCCTTTCGCTAAGGCTGTTCTTGTGGAATTGGCAAAGGGATATTTGGAAGCCCATAGAGGGCTATGGTGAAAAAGGAAATATCTTCCGTTCAAAACTGGAAAGAAGCTTTCTGAGAAACTGCTCTGTGTTCTGTGAATTCATCTCACAGAGTTACATCTTTCCCTTCAAGAAGCCTTTCGCTAAGGCTGTTCTTGTGGAATTGGCAAAGGGATATTTGGAAGCCCATAGAGGGCTATGGTGAAAAAGGAAATATCTTCCGTTCAAAACTGGAAAGAAGCTTTCTGAGAAACTGCTCTGTGTTCTGTGAATTCATCTCACAGAGTTACATCTTTCCCTTCAAGAAGCCTT
>NW_027328182.1:0-50151 GCF_047675955.1 Chlorocebus sabaeus
GCTTCCTGAAGGGAAAGATGTAACACTGTGCGATGAATTAACAGAACACAGAGAAGTTTATCAGAAATCTTCTTTCCAGTTCTGAACGGAAGATATTTCCTATTTCACCATAGCTCTCTGTGGCCTTCCAAATATCCCTTTGCCAATTCCACAATAACAGCCTTAGCGAAAGGCTTCATGAAGAGAAAGATGTAACTCTTTGAGATGAATTAACAGAACACAGAGCAGTTTCTCAGAAAGCTTCTTTCCAGTTTTGAACGGAAGATATTCCTTTTTCACCATAGCCCTCTATGGTCTTCCAAATATCCCTTTGCCATTTCCACAAGAACAGCCTTAGCGAAAGGCTTCTTGAAGGGAAAGATGTAACGCTGTGAGATGAATTAACAGAACACAGAGCAGTTTCTCAGAAAGCTTCTTTCCCGTTTTGAACGGAAGATATTTCCTTTTTCAACATAGCCCTCTATGGGCTTCCAAATATCCCTTTGCCAATTCCACAGAATAGCCTTGGCGAAAGGCTTCCTGAAGGGAAAGATGTAACTCTGTGAAATGAATTAACAGAACACAAAGAAGTTTCTCAGAAAGCTTCTTTAAAGGTCTTAACGGAAGATATTTCCTTTTTCACCATAGCTCTCTGTGGCCTTCCAAATATCCCTTTGACAATTCCACAAGAACAGCCTTAGCGAAAGGCTTCCTGAAGGGAAAGATGTAACTCTGTGAGATGAATTAAAAGAACACAGAGAAGTTTCTCAGAATGCTTCTTTCCAGTTCTGAACGGAAGATATTTCCTTTTTCACCATAGCTCTCTGTGGCCTTCCAAATATCCCTTTGCCAATTCCACAAGAACAGCTTTAGCGAAAGGCTTCTTGAAGGGAAAGATGTAACTCTGTGAGATGAATTTACAGAACACAGAGCAGTTTCTCAGAAAGCTTCTTTCCAGTTTTGAACGGAAGATATTTCCTTTTCCACCATAACCCTCTATGGGTTTCCAAATATCCCTTTGCCAATTCCACAAGAACAGCCTTAGCGAAAGGCTTCTTGAAGTTTAAGATGTAACTCTGTGAGATGAATTAAGAGAACACAGAGCAGTTTCTCAGAAAGCTTCTTTCCAGTTTTGAACGGAAGATATTTCCTTTTTCACCATAGCCCTCTATGGGCTTGCAAATATCCCTTTGCCAATTCCACAAGGACAGCGTTAGCAAAAGGCTTCTTGAAGGGAAAGATGTAACTCTGTGAGATGAACAAACAGAACAGAGAGCAGTTTCTCAGAAAGCTTCTTTCCAGTTCTGAAAAGAAGATATTTCCTTTTTCACCATAGCCCTCTATGGGCTTCCAAATATCCCTTTGCCAATTCCACAAGAACAGCCTTAGCGAAAAGCTTCTTGAAGGGAAAGATGTAACTCTGTGAGATGAATTAACAGAACTCGAGAAGTTTCTCAGAAATCTTCTTCCCAGTTTTGAACGGAAGATATTTCCTGTTTCACCATAGCCCTCTATGGGCTTCCAAATATTCCTTTGCCAATTCCACAAGAACAGCCTTAGCTAAAGACTTCTTGAAGGGAAAGATGTAACTTTGTGAGATGAATTAAGAAAACACAGAGCAGTTTCTCAGAAAGCTTCTTTCCAGTTCTGAACGGAAGTATTTCCTGTTTCACCGTAGCCCTCTATGGGCTTCCAAATATCCCTTTGCCAATTCCACAAGAACAGCCTTAGCGAAAGGCTTCTTGAAGGGAAAGATGTAACTCTGTGAGATGAATTAAGAGAACACAGAGCAGTTTCTCAGAAAGCCTCTTTCCAGTTTTGAACGGAAGATATTTCCTTTTTCACCATAGCCCTCTATGGGCTTCCAAATATCCCTTTGCCAATTCCACAAGAACAGCCTTAGCGAAAGGCTTCTTGAAGGGAAAGATGTAACTCTGTGAGATGAATTAACAGAACACAGAGCAGTTTCTCAGAAAGCTTCTTTCCAGTTTTGAACTTAAGATATTTCCTTTTTCAACATAGCCTTCTATGGGCTTCCAAATATCCCTTTGCCAATTCCACAAGAACAGATTTACCGGAAGGCTTCCTGAAGGGAAATATGTAACTCTGTGAGATGAATTAACAGAACACAGAGCAGTTTCAAAGAAAGCTTCTTTCCAGTTTTAAACGGAAGATACTTCCTTTTTCACCATAGCCCTCTATGGGCTCCTAAATATCCCTTTGCCAATTCCAGAAGAACAGCCTTAGCGAAAGTCTTTTGAAGGGAAAGATGTAACTCTGTGAGATGAATTAAGAGAACACAGAGCAGTTTCTCTGAAAGCTTCTTTCCAGTTTTGAACGGAAGATATTTCCTTTTTCACCATAGCCCTCTATGGGCTACCAAATGTTCCTTTGCCAATTCCACAAGAACAGCCTTCGCGAAAGGCTTCTTGAAGGGAAAGATGTAACTCTGTGAGATGAATTAACAGAACACAGAGCAGTTCCTCAGAAAGCTTCTTTCCAGTTTTGAACTGAAGTTATTTCCTTTTTCAACATAGCCTTCTAAGGGCTTCCAAATATCCCTTTGCCAATTCCACAAGAACAGCGTTAGCGAAAGGCTTCTTGAAGGGAAAGATGTAACTCTGTGAGATGAATTAACAGAACACACAGAAGTTTCTCAGAAAGCTTCTTTCCAGTTCTGAACGGAAGATATTTCCTTTTTCACCATAGCTCTCTGTGGCCTTCCAAATATCCCTTTGCCAATTCCACAAGAACAGAATTAGCGAAAAGCTTCTTGAAGGGAAAGATGTAACTCTGTGAGATGTATTAACAGAACACAGAGCAGTTTCTCAGAAAGCTTCTTTCCAGTTTTGAACGGAAGATATTTCCTTTTTCACCATAGCCCTCTATGGGCTTCCAAATATCCCTTTGCAAATTCCACAAGAGGAGCCTTAGCGAAAGGCTTCTTGAAGGGAAAGATGTAACTCTGTGAGATGAATTAACAGAACACAGGGCAGTTTCTCTGAAAGCTTCTTTCCAGTTTTGAACGGAAGATATTTCCTGTTTCACCATAGCCCTCTAAGGGCTTCCAAATATCCCTTTGCCAATTCCACAAGAACAGCCTTAGCGAAAGGCTTCTTGAAGGGAAAGATGTAAGTTTGTGAGATGAATTAAGAGAACACACAGCAGTTTCTCAGAAAGCTTCTTTCCAGTTTTGAACGGAAGATATTTCCTGTTTCACAATAGCCCTCTATGGGCTTCCAAATATCCCTTTGCCAATTCCACAAGAACAGCCTTAGCGAAAGGATTCCTGAAGGGAAAGATGTAACTCTGTGAGATGAATTAACAGAACACAGAGCAGTTTCTCAGAAAGCTTCTTTCCAGTTTTGAACGGAAGATATTTCCTGTTTCACCATAGCCCTCTATGGGCTTCCAAATATCCCTTTGCCAATTCCACAAGAACAGCTTTAGCGAAAGGTTTCTGGAAGGGAAAGATGTAACTCTGTGAGATGAATTAACAGAACACAGAGCAGTTTCTCAGAAAGCTTCTTTCTAGTTTTGAACGGAAGATATTTCCTTTTTCACCATAGCCCTCTATGGGCTTCCAAATATCCCTTTGCCAATTCCACAAGAGCAGCCTTAGCGAAAGGCTTCTTGAAGGGAAAGATGTAACTCTGTGAGATGAACAAAGAGAACACAGAGCAGTTTCTCAGAAAGCTTCTTTCCAGTTTTGAACGGAAGATATTTCCTTTTTCACCATAGCCCTCTATGGGCTTCCAAATATCCCTTTGCCAATTCCACAAGAACAGCCTTAGCGAAAGGCTTCTTAAAGGGAAACATGTAACTCTGTGAGATGAATTAACAGAACACAGAGCAGTTTCTCAGAAAGCTTCTTTCCAGTTTCGAACGGAAGATATTTCCTTTTTCACCGAAGCCCTCCTTGGGCTTCCAAATATCCCTTTGCCAATTCCACAAGAACAGCCTTAGCGAAAGGCTTCCTGAAGGAAAAGATGTAACTCTGTGAGATGAATTAACAGAACACAGAGCAGTTTCTCAGAAAGCTTCTTTCCAGTTTTGAACGGAAGTTATTTCCTTTTTCAAAATAGCCCTTTATGGGCTTCCAAATATTACTTAGCCAATTCCACAAGAACAGCCCTAGCGAAAGGCTTCTTGAAGGGAAAGATGTAACACTGCGAGAAGAATTAACAGAACACAGAGCAGTCTCTCAGAAAGCTTCTTTCCAGTTTTGAACGGAAGATATTTCCTTTTCCACCATAACCCGCTATGGGCTTCCAAATATCCCTTTGCCAATTCCACAAGATCAGCCTTAGCGAAAGGCTTCTTGAAGGGAAAGATGTAACTCTATGAGATGAATTAACGGAACACAGAGCAGTTTCTCAGAAAGCTTCTTTCCAGTTTTGAACGGAAGATATTTCCTGTTTCACCATAGCCATCTATGGGCTTCTAAATATCCCTTTGCCAATTCCACAAGAACAGCTTTAGCGAAAGGTTTCTTGAAGGGAAAGTTGTAACTCTGTGAGATGAATTAAGAGAACACAGAGCAGATTCTCAGAAAGCTTCTTTCCAGTTTTGAACGGAAGATATTTCCTTTTTCACCATAGCCCTCTATGGGCTTCCAAATATCCCTTTGCCAATTCCACAAGAGCAGCCTTAGCGAAAGGCTTCTTGAAGGGAAAGATGTAACTCTGTGAGATGAACAAACAGAACACAGAGCAGTTTCTCAGAAAGCTTCTTTCCAGTTTTGAACGGAAGATATTTCCTTTTTCACCATAGCCCTCTATGGGCTTCCAAATATCCCTTTGCCAATTCCACAAGAACACCTTAGCGAAAAGCTTCTTCAAGGGAAAGATGTAACTCTGTGAGATGAATTAACAGAACACAGAGCAGTTTCTCAGAAAGCTTCTTTCCAGTTTTGAACGGAAGATATTTCCTGTTTCACCATAGCCCACTATGGGCTTCCAAATATCCCTCTGCCAATTCCACAAGAACAGCCTTAGCGAAAGGCTTCTTGAAGGGAAGATGTAACTTTGTGAGATGAATTAAGAAATCACAGAGCAGTTTCTCAGAAAGCTTCTTTCCAGTTTTGAACGGAAGATATTTCCTTTTTCAACTTAGCCTTCTATGGGCTTCCAAATATCCCTTTGCAAATTCCACAAGAACAGCCTTAGCGAAAGGCTTCCTGAAGGGAAAGATGTAACTCTGTGAAATGAAATAACAGAACACAGAGAAGTTTCTCAGAAAGCTTCTTTCCAGTTTTGAACGGAAGATATTTCCTTTTTCAACAAAGCTCCCTGTGGCCTTCCAAGTATCCCTTTGCCAATTCCACAAGAACAGCCTTAGCGAAAGGCTTCTTGAAGGGAAAGATGTAACTCTGTGAGATGAATTAAAAGAACACAGAGCAGTTTCTCAGAAAGCTTCTTTCCAATTTTGAACGGAAGATATTTCCTTTTTCACCATATCCCTCTATGGGCTTCCAAATATCCCTTTGCCAATTCCACAAGAACAGCCTTAGCGAAAGGCTTCTTGAAGGGAAAGATGTAACTCTGTGAGATGAATTAACAGAACACAGAGCAGTTTCTCTGAAAGCTTCTTTCCAGTTTTGAACGGAAGTATTTACAGTTTCACCTTAGCCATCTATGGGCTTCCAAATATCCCTTTACCAATTCCACAAGAACAGCCTTAGCGAAAGGCTTCTTGAAGGGAAAGATGTAACTCTGTGAGATGAATTAACAGAACACAGAGCAGTTTCTCAGAAAGCTACTTTCCAGTTTTGAACGGAAGATACTTCCTTTTTCACCATAGCCCGCTATGGGCTTCCAAATATCCCTTTGCCAATTCCAGAAGAACAGCCTTAGGGAAAGTCTTTTGAAGGGAAAGATGTAACTCTGTGAGATGAATTCCAGAACACAGAGCAGTTTCTCAGAATGCTTCTTTCCAGTTTTGAACGGAAGATATTTCCTGTTTCACAATAGCCCTCTATGGGCTTCCAAATATCCCTTTGCCAATTCCACAAGAACAGTTTTAGCGAAAGGCTTCTTGAAGGGAAAGATGTAAGTTTGTGAGATGAATTAAGAGAACACACAGCAGTTTCTCAGAAAGCTTCTTTCCAGTTTTGAACGGAAGATATTTCCTTTTTCACCATAGCCCTCTATGGGCTTCCAAATATCTCTTTGCCAATTCCACAAGAACAGCCTTAGCGAAAGGATTCCTGAAGGGAAAGATGTAACTCTGTGAGATGAATTAACAGAACACAGAGCAGTTTCTCAGAAAGGATCTTTCCAGTTTTGAACGGAAGATATTTCCTTTTTCACCGAAGCCCTTTATGGGCTTCCAAATATCCCTTTGCCAATTCCACAAGAACAGACTTAGCGAAAGGCTTCTTGAGGGGAAAGATGTAACGCTGTGAGATGAATTAACAGAACACAGAGCAGTTTCTCAGAAAGCTTCTTTCCAGTTTTGAACGGAAGATATTTCCTTTTTCAACCTAACCTTCTATGGGCTTCCAAATATCCCTTTGCCAATTCCACAAGAACAGCCTTGGCGAAAGGCTTCCTGAAGGGAAAGATGTAACTCTGTGAAATGAATTAACAGAACACAGAGAAGTTTCTCAGAAAGCTTCTTTAAAGGTCTGAACGGAAGATATTTCCTTTTTCACCATAGCTCTCTGTGGCCTTCCAAATATCCCTTTGCCAATTCCACAAGAACAGCCTTAGCGAAAGGCTTCTTGAAGGGAACGATGTAAGTCTGTGAGATGAATTAACAGAACACAGAGCAGTTTCTCAGAAAGCTTCTTTCCAGTTTTGAACGGAAGATATTTCCTTTTTCACCATAGCCCTCTATCTTCTTCCAAATATCCCTTTGCCAATTCCACAAGAACAGCCTTAGCGAAAGGCTTCTTGAAGGGAAAGATGTAACACTGTGAGATGAATTAACAGAACACAGAGCAGTTTCTCTGAAAGCTTCTTTCCAGTTTTGAACGGAAGATATTTCCTTTTTCACCAT
Organism: Chlorocebus sabaeus; assembly: GCF_047675955.1. NCBI lineage: Eukaryota > Metazoa > Chordata > Mammalia > Primates > Cercopithecidae > Chlorocebus > Chlorocebus sabaeus. The sequence goes on from NW_027328182.1 coordinate 6,982, forward strand.
AGCCCACTATGGGCTTCCAAATATCCCTTTGCCAATTCCACAAGAACAGCCTTAGCGAAAGGCTTCTTGAAGGGAAAGATGTAACACTGTGAGATGAATTAACAGAACACAGAGCAGTTTCTCTGAAAGCTTCTTTCCAGTTTTGAACGGAAGATATTTCCTGTTTCACCATAGCCCTCTATGGGCTTCCAAATATCCCTTTGCCAATTCCACAAGAACAGCCTTGGCGAAAGGCTTCTTGAAGGGAAACATGTAACTCTGTGAGACGAATTAACAGAACACAGAGCAGTTTCTCAGAAAGCTTCTTTCCAATTTTGAACGGAAGATATTTCCTTTTACACCATAGCCCTCTAAGGGCTTCCAAATATCCCTTTGCCAATTCCACAGGAACAGTCTTAGCGAAAGGCTTCTTGAAGGGAAAGATGTAACTCTGCTAGATGAATTAAGAGAACAAAGAGCAGTTTCTCTGAAAGCTTCTTTCCAGTTTTGAACGGAAGTATTTCCTGTTTCACCGTAGCCCTCAATGGGCTTCCATATATCCCTTTACCAATTCCACAAGAACAGCCTTAGCGAAAGGCTTCTTGAAGGGAAAGATGTAACTCGGTGAGATGAATTAACAGAACACAGAGCAGTTTCTCAGAAAGCTTCTTCCCAGTTTTGAACGGAAGATATTTCCTTTTTCACCATAGCCCTCTATGGGCTTCCAAATATCCCTTTGCCAATTCCACAAGAACAGCCTCAGCGAAAGGCTTCTTGAAGGGAAAGATGTAACTCTGTGAGATGAATTAACAGAACACAGAGCAGTTTCTCAGAAAGCTTCTTTCCAGTTTTGAACGGAAGATATTTCCTTTTTCAACATAGCCTTCTATGGGCTTCCAAATATCCCTTTGCCAATTCCACAAGAACAGCCTTAGCGAAAGGCTTCCTGAAGGGGAAGATGTAACTCTGTGAGATGAATTAACAGAACACAGAGCAGTTTCTCAGAAAGCTTCTTTCCAGTATTGAACGGAAGATACTTCCTTTTACACCATATCCCTCTATGGGCTTCCAAATATCCCTTTGCCAGTTCCAGAAGAACAGCCTTAGCGAAAGTCTTTTGAAGGGAAAGATGTAACTCTGTGAGATGAATTAACAGAACACAGAGCAGTTTCTCAGAAAGCTTCTTTCCAGTTTTCAACGGAAGATATTTCCTTTTTCACCATAGCCCTCTATGGGCTTCCAAATATCCCTTTGCCAATTCCACAAGAACAGCCTTAGCGAAAGGCTTCTTGAAGGGAAAGATGTAACTCTGTGAGATGAATTAACAGAACACAGAGCGGTTTCTCAGAAAGCTTCTTTCCAGTTTCGAACGGAAGATATTTCCTTTTTCACCATAGCCCTCTCCGGGCTTCCAAATATCCCTTTGCCAATTCCACAAGAACAGTTTAGCGAAAGGCTTCTTGAAGGTAAAGATGTAACTCTGTGAGATGAATTAACAGAACACAGAGCAGTTCCTCTGAAAGCTTCTTTCCTGTTTGAATGGAAGATATCTCCTGTTTCACCATAGCCCTCTATGGGCTTCCAAATATCCCTTTGCCAATTCCACACGAACAGCCTTAGCGAAAGGCTTCTTGAAGGGAAAGATGTAACTCTGTGAGATGAATTAACAGAACACAGAGCAGTTTCTCAGAAAGCTTCTTTCCAGTGTTGAACGGAAGATATTTCCTTTTTCACCATAGCCCTCTATGGGCTTCCAAATATCCCTTGCCAATTTCACAAGAACAGCCTTAGCGAAAAGATTATTGAAGGGAAAGATGTAACTCTGTGAGATGAATTAACAGAACACAGAGCCGTTTGTCAGAAAGCTTCTTTCCAGTTTTTAACCTAAGATATTTCCTTTTTCACCGTAGCCCTCTATGGGCTTCCAAATATCCCTTTGCCAATTCCACAAGAGCAGCCATAGCGAAAGGCTTCTTGAAGGGAAAGATGTAACTCTGTGAGATGAATTAAGAGAACACAGAGCAGTTTCTCAGAAAGATTCTTTCCAGTTTTGAACGGAAGATATTTCCTTTTTCACCATAGCCCTATATGGGCTTCCAAATATCCCTTTGCCAATTCCACAAGAACAGCCTTAGCGAAAGGCTTCTTGAAGGGAAAGATGTAACTCTGTGAGATGAATTAACAGAGCACCGAGCAGTTTCTCAGAAAGCTTCTTTCCAGTTCTGAACGGAAGATATTAACTTTTTCACCATAGCCCTTTGTGGGCTTCCAAATATCCCTTTGCCATTCCACAAGAACAGCCTTAGCGAAAGGCTTCTTGAAGGGAAAGATGTAACTCTGTGAGATGAATTAACAGAACACAGGGCAGTTTCTCAGAAAGCTTCTTTCCAGTTTTGAACGGAAGATATTTCCTTTTTCACCATAGCCCTCTATGGGCTTCCAAATATCCCTTGGCCAATTCCACAAGAACAGCCTTAGCGAAAGGCTTCCTGAAGGGAAAGATGTAACTCTGTGAGATGAATTAACAGAACACAGAGCCGTTTCTCAGAAAGCTTCTTTCCAGTTTTGAACGGAAGATATTTCCTTTTTCACCATAGCCCTCTATGGGCTTCCAAATATCCCTTTGCCAAATCCACAAGAACAGCCTTAGCGAAAGTCTTTTGAAGGGAAAGATGTAACTCTGTGAGATGAATTAACAGAGCACCGAGCAGTTTCTCAGAAAGCTTCTTTCCAGTTCTCAACGGAAGATATTTCCTTTTTCACCATAGCCCTCTGAGGGCTCCAAATATCCCTTTGCCAATTCCACAAGAACAGCCTTAGCGAAAGGCTTCTTGAAGGGAAAGATGTAACTCTGTGAGATGAATTAACAGAACACAGAGCAGTTTCTCAGAAAGCTTCTTTCCAGTTTGAATGGAAGATATTTCCTGTTTCACCATAGCCCTCTATGGTCTTCCAAATATCCCTTTGCCAATTCCACACGAACAGCCTTAGCGAAAGGCTTCTTGAAGGGAAAGATGTAACTCTGTGAGATGAATTAACAGAACACAGAGCAGTTTCTCAGAAAGCTTCTTTCCAGTGTTGAACGGAAGATATTTCCTTTTTCACCATAGCCCTTTATGGGTTTCCAAATATCCCTTTGCCTATTCCACAAGAACAGCCTTAGCGAAAAGATCCTTGTAGGAAAGATGTAACTCTGTGAGATGAATTAACAGAACACAGAGCCGTTTGTCAGAAAGCTTCTTTCCAGTTTTGAACCTAAGATATTTCCTTTTTCACCGTAGCCTTCTATGGGCTTCCAAATATCCCTTGCCAATTCCACAAGAACAGCCTTAGCGAAAGGCTTCATGAACGGAAAGATGTAACTCTTTTAGATGAATTAAGAGAACACAGAGCAGTTTCTCAGAAAGCTTCTTTCCAGTTTGAACGGAAGGTATTTCCTGTTTCACCGTAGCCCTCTATGGGCTTCCAAATATCCCTTTGCCAATTCCACAAGAACAGCCTTAGCGAAAGGCTTCTTGAAGGGAAAGATGTAACTCTGTGAGATGAATTAACATAACACAGAGAAGTTTCTCAGAAAGCTTCTTTCCAGTTTTTAACGGAAGATATTTCCTTTTTCACCATAGCTCTCTGTGGCCTTCCAAATATCCCTTTGCCAATTCCACAAGAACTGCCTTAGCGAAAATCTTCTTGAAGGGAAAGATGTAACTCTGTGAGATGAATTAACAGAACACAGAGCAGTTTCTCAGAAAGCTTCTTTCCAGTTTTGAACGGAAGATATTTCCTGTTTCACCATAACCCTCAATGGGCTTCCAAATATCCCTTTGCCAATTCCACAAGAACAGCCTTAGCGAAAGGCTTCTTGAAGGGAAAGATGTAACTTTGTGAGATGAATTAAGAGAACACACAGCAGTTTCTCAGAAAGCTTCTTTCCAGTTTTGAACGGAAGATATTTCCTGTTTCACCATAGCCCTCTAGGGGCTTCCAAATATCCCTTTGCCAATTCCACAAGAACAGCCTTAGCGAAAGGCTTCTTGAAGGGAAAGATATAACTCTGTGAGATGAATTAACAGAACACAGAGAAGTTTCTCAGAAAGCTTCTTTCCAGTTCTGAACGGAAGATATTTCCTTTTTCACCATAGCCCCCATGGGCTTCCAAATATCCCTTTGCCAATTCCACAAGAAGAGCCTTAGCGAAAGCCTTCCTGAAGGGAAAGATGTAACTCTGTGAGATGAATTAACAGAACACAGAGCAGTTTCTCAGAAAGCTTCTTTCCAGTTTTGAACGGAAGATATTTCATTTTTCACCATAGCCCTCTATGGGCTTCCAAATATCCCTTTGCCAATTCCACAAGAACAGCCTTAGCGAAAGGCTTCTTGAAGGGAAAGATGTAACTCTGTGAGATGAATTAACAGAACACAGAGCAGTTTCTCGGAAAGCTTCTTTCCAGTTTTGAACGGAAGATATTTCCTTTTTCACCATAGCCCTCTTTGGGCTTCCAAATATCCCTTTGCCAATTCCACAAGAACAGACTTAGCGAAAGGCTTCTTGAAGTGAAAGATGTAACACTGTGAGATGAATTAACAGAACACAGAGCAGTTTCTCTGAAAGCTTCTTTCCACTTTTGAACGGAAGATGTTTCCCTTTTCACCATAGCCCTATATGGGCTTCCAAATATCCCTTTGCCAATTCCACAAGAACAGCCTTAGCGAAAGGCTTCTTGAAGGGAAAGATGTAACTCTGTGAGATGAATTAACAGAGCACCGAGCAGTTTCTCAGAAAGCTTCTTTCCAGTTTTGAACGGAAGATATTTCCTTTTTCACCATAGCCCTCTATGGGCTTCCAAATATCCCTTTGCCAATTCCGCAAGAACAGCCATAGCGAAAGGCTTCTTGAAGGGCACGATGTAATTCTGTGAGTTGAATTAACAGAACATAGAGCAGTTTCTCAGAAAGCTTCTTTCCAGTTTCGAACGGAAGATATTTCCTTTTTCACCATAGCCCTCTATGGGCTTTCAAATATCCCTTTGCCAATTCCACAAGAACAGCCTTAGCGAAAGGCTTCTTAAAGGGAAAGATGTAACTCTGTGAGATGAATTAAGAGAACACAGAGCAGTTTCTCAGAAAGCTTCTTTCCAGTTTGAATGGAAGATATTTCCTGTTTCACCATAGCCCTCTATGGGCTTCCAAATATCCCTTTGCCAATTCCAGAAGAACAGCCTTAGGGAAAGTCTTTTGAAGGGAAAGATGTAACTCTGTGAGATGAATTCCAGAACACAGAGCAGTTTCTCAGAATGCTTCTTTCCAGTTTTGAACGGAAGATATTTCCTGTTTCACAATAGCCCTCTATGGGCTTCCAAATATCCCTTTGCCAATTCCACAAGAACCGTTTTAGCGAAAGGCTTCTTGAAGGGAAAGATGTAAGTTTGTGAGATGAATTAAGAGAACACACAGCAGTTTCTCAGAAAGCTTCTTTCCAGTTTTGAACGGAAGATATTTCCTTTTTCACCATAGCCCTCTATGGGCTTCCAAATATCTCTTTGCCAGTTCCACAAGAACAGAATTAGCGAAAGGATTCCTGAAGGGAAAGATGTAACTCTGTGAGATGAATTAACAGAACACAGAGCAGTTTCTCAGAAAGGATCTTTCCAGTTTTGAACGGAAGATATTTCCTTTTTCACCGAAGCCCTTTATGGGCTTCCAAATATCCCTTTGCCAATTCCACAAGAACAGACTTAGCGAAAGGCTTCTTGAGGGGAAAGATGTAACGCTGTGAGATGAATTAACAGAACACAGAGCAGTTTCTCAGAAAGCTTCTTTCCAGTTTTGAACGGAAGATATTTCCTTTTTCAACCTAACCTTCTATGGGCTTCCAAATATCCCTTTGCCAATTCCACAAGAACAGCCTTGGCGAAAGGCTTCCTGAAGGGAAAGATGTAACTCTGTGAAATGAATTAACAGAACACAGAGAAGTTTCTCAGAAAGCTTCTTTAAAGGTCTGAACGGAAGATATTTCCTTTTTCACCATAGCTCTCTGTGGCCTTCCAAATATCCCTTTGCCAATTCCACAAGAACAGCCTTAGCGAAAGGCTTCTTGAAGGGAACGATGTAAGTCTGTGAGATGAATTAACAGAACACAGAGCAGTTTCTCAGAAAGCTACTTTCCAGTTTTGAACGGAAGATACTTCCTTTTTCACCATAGCCCGCTATGGGCTTCCAAATATCCCTTTGCCAATTCCAGAAGAACAGCCTTAGGGAAAGTCTTTTGAAGGGAAAGATGTAACTCTGTGAGATGAATTCCAGAACACAGAGCAGTTTCTCAGAATGCTTCTTTCCAGTTTTGAACGGAAGATATTTCCTGTTTCACAATAGCCCTCTATGGGCTTCCAAATATCCCTTTGCCAATTCCACAAGAACAGTTTTAGCGAAAGGCTTCTTGAAGGGAAAGATGTAAGTTTGTGAGATGAATTAAGAGAACACACAGCAGTTTCTCAGAAAGCTTCTTTCCAGTTTTGAACGGAAGATATTTCCTTTTTCACCATAGCCCTCTATGGGCTTCCAAATATCTCTTTGCCAATTCCACAAGAACAGCCTTAGCGAAAGGATTCCTGAAGGGAAAGATGTAACTCTGTGAGATGAATTAACAGAACACAGAGCAGTTTCTCAGAAAGGATCTTTCCAGTTTTGAACGGAAGATATTTCCTTTTTCACCGAAGCCCTTTATGGGCTTCCAAATATCCCTTTGCCAATTCCACAAGAACAGACTTAGCGAAAGGCTTCTTGAGGGGAAAGATGTAACGCTGTGAGATGAATTAACAGAACACAGAGCAGTTTCTCAGAAAGCTTCTTTCCAGTTTTGAACGGAAGATATTTCCTTTTTCAACCTAACCTTCTATGGGCTTCCAAATATCCCTTTGCCAATTCCACAAGAACAGCCTTGGCGAAAGGCTTCCTGAAGGGAAAGATGTAACTCTGTGAAATGAATTAACAGAACACAGAGAAGTTTCTCAGAAAGCTTCTTTAAAGGTCTGAACGGAAGATATTTCCTTTTTCACCATAGCTCTCTGTGGCCTTCCAAATATCCCTTTGCCAATTCCACAAGAACAGCCTTAGCGAAAGGCTTCTTGAAGGGAACGATGTAAGTCTGTGAGATGAATTAACAGAACACAGAGCAGTTTCTCAGAAAGCTTCTTTCCAGTTTTGAACGGAAGATATTTCCTTTTTCACCATAGCCCTCTATCTTCTTCCAAATATCCCTTTGCCAATTCCACAAGAACAGCCTTAGCGAAAGGCTTCTTGAAGGGAAAGATGTAACACTGTGAGATGAATTAACAGAACACAGAGCAGTTTCTCTGAAAGCTTCTTTCCAGTTTTGAACGGAAGATATTTCCTTTTTCACCATAGCCCACTATGGGCTTCCAAATATCCCTTTGCCAATTCCACAAGAACAGCCTTAGCGAAAGGCTTCTTGAAGGGAAAGATGTAACACTGTGAGATGAATTAACAGAACACAGAGCAGTTTCTCTGAAAGCTTCTTTCCAGTTTTGAACGGAAGATATTTCCTGTTTCACCATAGCCCTCTATGGGCTTCCAAATATCCCTTTGCCAATTCCACAAGAACAGCCTTGTCGAAAGGCTTCTTGAAGGGAAACATGTAACTCTGTGAGACGAATTAACAGAACACAGAGCAGTTTCTCAGAAAGCTTCTTTCCAATGTTGAACGGAAGATATTTCCTTTTACACCATAGCCCTCTAAGGGCTTCCAAATATCCCTTTGCCAATTCCACAGGAACAGTCTTAGCGAAAGGCTTCTTGAAGGGAAAGATGTAACTCTGCTAGATGAATTAAGAGAACAAAGATCAGTTTCTCTGAAAGCTTCTTTCCAGTTTTGAACGGAAGTATTTCCTGTTTCACCGTAGCCCTCAATGGGCTTCCATATATCCCTTTACCAATTCCACAAGAACAGCCTTAGCGAAAGGCTTCTTGAAGGGAAAGATGTAACTCGGTGAGATGAATTAACAGAACACAGAGCAGTTTCTCAGAAAGCTTCTTCCCAGTTTTGAACGGAAGATATTTCCTTTTTCACCATAGCCCTCTATGGGCTTCCAAATATCCCTTTGCCAATTCCACAAGAACAGCCTCAGCGAAAGGCTTCTTGAAGGGAAAGATGTAACTCTGTGAGATGAATTAACAGAACACAGAGCAGTTTCTCAGAAAGCTTCTTTCCAGTTTTGAACGGAAGATATTTCCTTTTTCAACATAGCCTTCTATGGTCTTCCAAATATCCCTTTGCCAATTCCACAAGAACAGCCTTAGCGAAAGGCTTCCTGAAGGGGAAGATGTAACTCTGTGAGATGAATTAACAGAACACAGAGCAGTTTCTCAGAAAGCTTCTTTCCAGTATTGAACGGAAGATACTTCCTTTTACACCATATCCCTCTATGGGCTTCCAAATATCCCTTTGCCAGTTCCAGAAGAACAGCCTTAGCGAAAGTCTTTTGAAGGGAAAGATGTAACTCTGTGAGATGAATTAACAGAACACAGAGCAGTTTCTCAGAAAGCTTCTTTCCAGTTTTCAACGGAAGATATTTCCTTTTTCACCATAGCCCTCTATGGGCTTCCAAATATCCCTTTGCCAATTCCACAAGAACAGCCTTAGCGAAAGGCTTCTTGAAGGGAAAGATGTAACTCTGTGAGATGAATTAACAGAACACAGAGCGGTTTCTCAGAAAGCTTCTTTCCAGTTTCGAACGGAAGATATTTCCTTTTTCACCATAGCCCTCTATGGGCTTCCAAATATCCCTTTGCCAATTCCACAAGAACAGTTTAGCGAAAGGCTTCTTGAAGGTAAAGATGTAACTCTGTGAGATGAATTAACAGAACACAGAGCAGTTCCTCTGAAAGCTTCTTTCCTGTTTGAATGGAAGATATCTCCTGTTTCACCATAGCCCTCTATGGGCTTCCAAATATCCCTTTGCCAATTCCACACGAACAGCCTTAGCGAAAGGCTTCTTGAAGGGAAAGATGTAACTCTGTGAGATGAATTAACAGAACACAGAGCAGTTTCTCAGAAAGCTTCTTTCCAGTGTTGAACGGAAGATATTTCCTTTTTCACCATAGCCCTCTATGGGCTTCCAAATATCCCTTGCCAATTTCACAAGAACAGCCTTAGCGAAAAGATTATTGAAGGGAAAGATGTAACTCTGTGAGATGAATTAACAGAACACAGAGCCGTTTGTCAGAAAGCTTCTTTCCAGTTTTGAACCTAAGATATTTCCTTTTTCACCGTAGCCCTCTATGGGCTTCCAAATATCCCTTTGCCAATTCCACAAGAGCAGCCATAGCGAAAGGCTTCTTGAAGGGAAAGATGTAACTCTGTGAGATGAATTAAGAGAACACAGAGCAGTTTCTCAGAAAGATTCTTTCCAGTTTTGAACGGAAGATATTTCCTTTTTCACCATAGCCCTATATGGGCTTCCAAATATCCCTTTGCCAATTCCACAAGAACAGCCTTAGCGAAAGGCTTCTTGAAGGGAAAGATGTAACTCTGTGAGATGAATTAACAGAGCACCGAGCAGTTTCTCAGAAAGCTTCTTTCCAGTTCTGAACGGAAGATATTTCCTTTTTCACCATAGCCCTTTGTGGGCTTCCAAATATCCCTTTGCCATTCCACAAGAACAGCCTTAGCGAAAGGCTTCTTGAAGGGAAAGATGTATCTCTTTGAGATGAATTAACAGAACACAGGGCAGTTTCTCAGAAAGCTTCTTTCCAGTTTTGAACGGAAGATATTTCCTTTTTCACCATAGCCCTCTATGGGCTTCCAAATATCCCTTGGCCAATTCCACAAGAACAGCCTTAGCGAAAGGCTTCCTGAAGGGAAAGATGTAACTCTGTGAGATGAATTAACAGAACACAGAGCCGTTTCTCAGAAAGCTTCTTTCCAGTTTTGAACGGAAGATATTTCCTTTTTCACCATAGCCCTCTATGGGCTTCCAAATATCCCTTTGCCAAATCCACAAGAACAGCCTTAGCGAAAGTCTTTTGAAGGGAAAGATGTAACTCTGTGAGATGAATTAACAGAACACAGAGCAGTTTCTCAGAAAGCTTCTTTCCAGTTTGAATGGAAGATATTTCCTGTTTCACCATAGCCCTCTATGGGCTTCCAAATATCCCTTTGCCAATTCCACACGAACAGCCTTAGCGAAAGGCTTCTTGAAGGGAAAGATGTAGCTCTGTGAGATGAATTAACAGAACACAGAGCAGTTTCTCAGAAAGCTTCTTTCCAGTGTTGAACGGAAGATATTTCCTTTTTCACCATAGCCCTTTATGGGTTTCCAAATATCCCTTTGCCTATTCCACAAGAACAGCCTTAGCGAAAAGATCCTTGTAGGAAAGATGTAACTCTGTGAGATGAATTAACAGAACACAGAGCCGTTTGTCAGAAAGCTTCTTTCCAGTTTTGAACCTAAGATATTTCCTTTTTCACCGTAGCCTTCTATGGGCTTCCAAATATCCCTTGCCAATTCCACAAGAACAGCCTTAGCGAAAGGCTTCATGAACGGAAAGATGTACCTCTTTTAGATGAATTAAGAGAACACAGAGCAGTTTCTCAGAAAGCTTCTTTCCAGTTTGAACGGAAGGTATTTCCTGTTTCACCGTAGCCCTCTATGGGCTTCCAAATATCCCTTTGCCAATTCCACAAGAACAGCCTTAGCGAAAGGCTTCTTGAAGGGAAAGATGTAACTCTGTGAGATGAATTAACATAACACAGAGAAGTTTCTCAGAAAGCTTCTTTCCAGTTTTTAACGGAAGATATTTCCTTTTTCACCATAGCTCTCTGTGGCCTTCCAAATATCCCTTTGCCAATTCCACAAGAACTGCCTTAGCGAAAATCTTCTTGAAGGGAAAGATGTAACTCTGTGAGATGAATTAACAGAACACAGAGCAGTTTCTCAGAAAGCTTCTTTCCAGTTTTGAACTTAAGATATTTCCTGTTTCACCATAACCCTCAATGGGCTTCCAAATATCCCTTTGCCAATTCCACAAGAACAGCCTTAGCGAAAGGCTTCTTGAAGGGAAAGATGTAACTTTGTGAGATGAATTAAGAGAACACACAGCAGTTTCTCAGAAAGCTTCTTTCCAGTTTTGAACGGAAGATATTTCCTGTTTCACCATAGCCCTCTAGGGGCTTCCAAATATCCCTTTGCCAATTCCACAAGAACAGCCTTAGCGAAAGGCTTCTTGAAGGGAAAGATATAACTCTGTGAGATGAATTAACAGAACACAGAGAAGTTTCTCAGAAAGCTTCTTTCCAGTTCTGAACGGAAGATATTTCCTTTTTCACCATAGCCCCCATGGGCTTCCAAATATCCCTTTGCCAATTCCACAAGAAGAGCCTTAGCGAAAGCCTTCCTGAAGGGAAAGATGTAACTCTGTGAGATGAATTAACAGAACACAGAGCAGTTTCTCAGAAAGCTTCTTTCCAGTTTTGAACGGAAGATATTTCATTTTTCACCATAGCCCTCTATGGGCTTCCAAATATCCCTTTGCCAATTCCACAAGAACAGCCTTAGCGAAAGGCTTCTTGAAGGGAAAGATGTAACTCTGTGAGATGAATTAACAGAACACAGAGCAGTTTCTCGGAAAGCTTCTTTCCAGTTTCGAACGGAAGATATTTCCTGTTACACCATAACCCTCTATGGGCTTCCAAATATCCCTTTGCCAATTCCACAAGAACAGCCTTAGCGAAAGGCTTCTTGAAGGGAAAGATGTAACTCTGTGAGATGAATTTTCAGAACACAGAGCAGTTTCTCAGAAAGCTTCTTTCCAGTTTTGAACGGAAGATATTTCCTTTTTCACCATAGCCCTCTTTGGGCTTCCAAATATCCCTTTGCCAATTCCACAAGAACAGACTTAGCGAAAGGCTTCTTGAAGTGAAAGATGTAACACTGTGAGATGAATTAACAGAACACAGAGCAGTTTCTCTGAAAGCTTCTTTCCACTTTTGAACGGAAGATATTTCCCTTTTCACCATAGCCCTATATGGGCTTCCAAATATCCCTTTGCCAATTCCACAAGAACAGCCTTAGCGAAAGGCTTCTTGAAGGGAAAGATGTAACTCTGTGAGATGAATTAACAGAGCACCGAGCAGTTTCTCAGAAAGCTTCTTTCCAGTTTTGAACGGAAGATATTTCCTTTTTCACCATAGCCCTCTATGGGCTTCCAAATATCCCTTTGCCAATTCCGCAAGAACAGCCATAGCGAAAGGCTTCTTGAAGGGCACGATGTAATTCTGTGAGTTGAATTAACAGAACACAGAGCAGTTTCTCAGAAAGCTTCTTTCCAGTTTCGAACGGAAGATATTTCCTTTTTCACCATAGCCCTCTATGGGCTTTCAAATATCCCTTTGCCAATTCCACAAGAACAGCCTTAGCGAAAGGCTTCTTAAAGGGAAAGATGTAACTCTGTGAGATGAATTAAGAGAACACAGAGCAGTTTCTCAGAAAGCTTCTTTCCAGTTTGAATGGAAGATATTTCCTGTTTCACCATAGCCCTCTATGGGCTTCCAAATATCCCTTTGCCAATTCCACACGAACAGCCTTAGCGAAAGGCTTCTTGAAGGGAAAGATGTAACTCTGTGAGATGAATTAAGAGAACACAGAGCAGTTTCTCAGAAAGCTTCTTTCCAGTTTTGAACGGAAGATATTTCCTTTTTCACCATAGCCCTATATGGGCTTCCAAATATCCCTTTGCCAATTCCACAAGAACAGCCTTAGCGAAAGGCTTCTTGAAGGGAAAGATGTAACTCTGTGAGATGAATTAACAGAGCACCGAGCAGTTTCTCAGAAAGCTTCTTTCCAGTTCTGAACGGAAGATATTTCCTTTTTCACCATAGCCCTTTGTGGGCTTCCAAATATCCCTTTGCCATTCCACAAGAACAGCCTTAGCGAAAGGCTTCTTGAAGGGAAAGATGTAACTCTGTGAGATGAATTAACAGAGCACCGAGCAGTTTCTCAGAAAGCTTCTTTCCAGTTTTGAACGGAAGATATTTCCTTTTTCACCATAGCCCTCTATGGGCTTCCAAATATCCCTTGGCCAATTCCACAAGAACAGCCTTAGCGAAAGGCTTCCTGAAGGGAAAGATGTAACTCTGTGAGATGAATTAACAGAACACAGAGCCGTTTCTCAGAAAGCTTCTTTCCAGTTTTGAACGGAAGATATTTCCTTTTTCACCATAGCCCTCTATGGGCTTCCAAATATCCCTTTGCCAATTCCACAAGAACAGCCTTAGCGAAAGTCTTTTGAAGGGAAAGATGTAACTCTGTGAGATGAATTAACAGAGCACCGAGCAGTTTCTCAGAAAGCTTCTTTCCAGTTCTCAACGGAAGATATTTCCTTTTTCACCATAGCCCTCTGAGGGCTCCAAATATCCCTTTGCCAATTCCACAAGAACAGCCTTAGCGAAAGGATTCTTGAAGGGAAAGATGTAACTCCATGAGATGAATTAACAGAACACAGAGCAGTTTCTCAGAAAGCTTCTTTCCAGTTTGAATGGAAGATATTTCCTGTTTCACCATAGCCCTCTATGGGCTTCCAAATATCCCTTTGCCAATTCCACACGAACAGCCTTAGCGAAAGGCTTCTTGAAGGGAAAGATGTAACTCTGTGAGATGAATTAACAGAACACAGAGCAGTTTCTCAGAAAGCTTCTTTCCAGTGTTGAACGGAAGATATTTCCTTTTTCACCATAGCCCTTTATGGATTTCCAAATATCCCTTTGCCTATTCCACAAGAACAGCCTTAGCGAAAAGATCCTTGTAGGAAAGATGTAACTCTGTGAGATGAATTAACAGAACACAGAGCCGTTTGTCAGAAAGCTTCTTTCCAGTTTTGAACCTAAGATATTTCCTTTTTCACCGTAGCCCTCTATGGGCTTCCAAATATCCCTTGCCAATTCCACAAGAACAGCCTTAGCGAAAGGCTTCATGAAGGGAAAGATGTAACTCTTTTAGATGAATTAAGAGAACACAGAGCAGTTTCTCAGAAAGCTTCTTTCCAGTTTGAACGGAAGATATTTCCTGTTTCACCATAGCCCTCTATGGGCTTCCAAATATCCCTTTGCCAATTCCACAAGAACAGCCTTAGCGAAAGGCTTCTTGAAGGGAAAGATGTAACTCTGTGAGATGAATTAACATAACACAGAAAAGTTTCTCAGAAAGCTTCTTTCCAGTTTTTAACGGAAGGTATTTCCTTTTTCACCATAGCTCTCTGTGGCCTTCCAAATATCCCTTTGCCAATTCCACAAGAACTGCCTTAGCGAAAGGCTTCTTGAAGGGAAAGATGTAACTCTGTGAGATGAATTAACAGAACACAGAGCAGTTTCTCAGAAAGATTCTTTCCAGTTTTGAACGGAAGATATTTCCTGTTTCACCATAACCCTCAATGGGCTTCCAAATATCCCTTTGCCAATTCCACAAGAACAGCCTTAGCGAAAGGCTTCTTGAAGGGAAAGATGTAACTTTGTGAGATGAATTAAGAGAACACACAGCAGTTTCTCAGAAAGCTTCTTTCCAGTTTTGAACGGAAGATATTTCCTTTTTCACCATAGCCCTCTATGGGCTTCCAAATATCCCTTTGCCAATTCCACAAGAACAGCCTTAGCGAGAGGCTTCCTGAAGGGAAAGATGTAACTCTGTGAGATGAATTAACAGAACACAGAGCAGTTTCTCAGGAAGCTTCTTTCCAGTTTTGAACGGAAGATATTTCCTTTTTCACCATAGCCCTCTATGGGCTTCCAAATATCCCTTTGCCAATTCCACAAGAACAGCCTTAGCGAAAGTCTTTTGAAGGGAAAGATGTAACTCTGTGAGATGAATTAACAGAACACAGAGCAGTTTCTCAGAAAGCTTCTTTCCAGTTTTGAACGGAAGATATTTCCTTTTTCAACATAGCCTTCTATGGGCATCCAAATATCCCTTTGCCAATTCCACAAGAACAGCCTTAGCGAAAGGCTTCTTGAAGGGAAAGATGTAACTCTGTGAGATGAATTAACATAACACAGAGAAGTTTCTCAGAAAGCTTCTTTCCAGTTTTGAACGGAAGATATTTCCTTTTTCACCATAGCTCTCTGTGGCCTTCCAAATATTCCTTTGCCAATTCCACAAGAACAGCCTTAGCGAAAGGCTTCTTGAAGGGAAAGATGTAACTCTCGGAGATGAATTAACAGAACACAGATTAGTTTCTCAGAAAGCTTCTTTCCAGTTTTGAACGGAAGATATTTCCTTTTTCACCATAGCCCTCTATGGGCTTCCAAATATCCCTTTGTCAGTTCCACAAGAACAGCCTTAGCGAAAGGCTTCTTGAAGGGAAAGATGTAACTCTGTGAGATGAATTAACAGAACACAGAGCAGTTTCTCTGAAAGCTTCTTTCCAGTTTTGAACGGAAGATATTTCCTGTTTCACCATAGCCCTCTAGGGGCTTCCAAATATCCCTTTGCCAATTCCACAAGAACAGCCTTAGCGAAAGGCTTCTTAAAGGGAAAGATGTAACTCTGTGAGATGAATTAAGAGAACACAGAGCAGTTTCTCAGAAAGCTTATTTCCAGTTTGAATGGAAGATATTTCCTGTTTCACCATAGCCCTCTATGGGCTTCCAAATATCCCTTTGCCAATTCCACACGAACAGCCTTAGCGAAAGGCTTCTTGAAGGGAAAGATGTAACTCTGTGAGATGAATTAACAGAACACAGAGCAGTTTCTCAGAAAGCTTCTTTCCAGTGTTGAACGGAAGATATTTCCTTTTTCACCATAGCCCTTTATGGGCTTCCAAATATCCCTTTGCCAATTCCACAAGAACAGCCTTAGCGAAAGGCTTCTTGAAGGGAAAGATGTAACTCTGTGAGATGAATTAACAGAACACAGAGCAGTTTCTCGGAAAGCTTCTTTCCAGTTTTGAACGGAAGATATTTCCTTTTTCACCATAGCCCTCTACGGGCTTCCAAATATCCCTTTGCCAATTCCACAAGAACAGCCTTAGCGAAAGGCTTCTTGAAGGGAAAGATGTAACTCTGTGAGATGAATTAAAAGAACACAGAGCAGTTTCTCAGAAAGCTTCTTTCCAGTTTTGAACGGAAGATATTTCCTTTTTCACCATATCCCTCTATGGGCTTCCAAATATCCCTTTGCCAATTCCACAAGAACAGCCTTAGCGAAAGGCTTCTTGAAGGGAAAGATGTAACTCTGTGAGATGAATTAACAGAACACAGAGCAGTTTCTCTGAAAGCTTCTTTCCAGTTTTGAACGGAAGTATTTACAGTTTCACCTTAGCCATCTATGGGCTTCCAAATATCCCTTTACCAATTCCACAAGAACAGCCTTAGCGAAAGGCTTCTTGAAGGGAAAGATGTAACTCTGTGAGATGAATTAACAGAACACAGAGCAGTTTCTCAGAAAGCTACTTTCCAGTTTTGAACGGAAGATACTTCCTTTTTCACCATAGCCCGCTATGGGCTTCCAAATATCCCTTTGCCAATTCCAGAAGAACAGCCTTAGGGAAAGTCTTTTGAAGGGAAAGATGTAACTCTGTGAGATGAATTCACAGAACACAGAGCAGTTTCTCAGAATGCTTCTTTCCAGTTTTGAACGGAAGATATTTCCTGTTTCACAATAGCCCTCTATGGGCTTCCAAATATCCCTTTGCCAATTCCACAAGAACAGTTTTAGCGAAAGGCTTCTTGAAGGGAAAGATGTAAGTTTGTGAGATGAATTAAGAGAACACACAGCAGTTTCTCAGAAAGCTTCTTTCCAGTTTTGAACGGAAGATATTTCCTTTTTCACCATAGCCCTCTATGGGCTTCCAAATATCTCTTTGCCAATTCCACAAGAACAGCCTTAGCGAAAGGATTCCTGAAGGGAAAGATGTAACTCTGTGAGATGAATTAACAGAACACAGAGCAGTTTCTCAGAAAGGATCTTTCCAGTTTTGAACGGAAGATATTTCCTTTTTCACCGAAGCCCTTTATGGGCTTCCAAATATCCCTTTGCCAATTCCACAAGAACAGACTTAGCGAAAGGCTTCTTGAGGGGAAAGATGTAACGCTGTGAGATGAATTAACAGAACACAGAGCAGTTTCTCAGAAAGCTTCTTTCCAGTTTTGAACGGAAGATATTTCCTTTTTCAACCTAACCTTCTATGGGCTTCCAAATATCCCTTTGCCAATTCCACAAGAACAGCCTTGGCGAAAGGCTTCCTGAAGGGAAAGATGTAACTCTGTGAAATGAATTAACAGAACACAGAGAAGTTTCTCAGAAAGCTTCTTTAAAGGTCTGAACGGAAGATATTTCCTTTTTCACCATAGCTCTCTGTGGCCTTCCAAATATCCCTTTGCCAATTCCACAAGAACAGCCTTAGCGAAAGGCTTCTTGAAGGGAAAGATGTAACTCTGTGAGATGAATTAACAGAACACAGAGCAGTTTCTCAGAAAGCTTCTTTCCAGTTTTGAACGGAAGATATTTCCTTTTTCACCATAGCCCTCTATCTTCTTCCAAATATCCCTTTGCCAATTCCACAAGAACAGCCTTAGCGAAAGGCTTCTTGAAGGGAAAGATGTAACACTGTGAGATGAATTAACAGAACACAGAGCAGTTTCTCTGAAAGCTTCTTTCCAGTTTTGAACGGAAGATATTTCCTTTTTCACCATAGCCCACTATGGGCTTCCAAATATCCCTTTGCCAATTCCACAAGAACAGCCTTAGCGAAAGGCTTCTTGAAGGGAAAGATGTAACACTGTGAGATGAATTAACAGAACACAGAGCAGTTTCTCTGAAAGCTTCTTTCCAGTTTTGAACGGAAGATATTTCCTGTTTCACCATAGCCCTCTATGGGCTTCCAAATATCCCTTTGCCAATTCCACAAGAACAGCCTTGGCGAAAGGCTTCTTGAAGGGAAACATGTAACTCTGTGAGACGAATTAACAGAACACAGAGCAGTTTCTCAGAAAGCTTCTTTCCAATTTTGAACGGAAGATATTTCCTTTTACACCATAGCCCTCTAAGGGCTTCCAAATATCCCTTTGCCAATTCCACAGGAACAGTCTTAGCGAAAGGCTTCTTGAAGGGAAAGATGTAACTCTGCTAGATGAATTAAGAGAACAAAGAGCAGTTTCTCTGAAAGCTTCTTTCCAGTTTTGAACGGAAGTATTTACTGTTTCACCGTAGCCCTCAATGGGCTTCCATATATCCCTTTACCAATTCCACAAGAACAGCCTTAGCGAAAGGCTTCTTGAGGGGAAAGATGTAACGCTGTGAGATGAATTAACAGAACACAGAGCAGTTTCTCAGAAAGCTTCTTTCCAGTTTTCAACGGAAGATATTTCCTTTTTCACCATAGCCCTCTATGGGCTTCCAAATATCCCTTTGCCAATTCCACAAGAACAGCCTTAGCGAAAGGCTTCTTGAAGGGAAAGATGTAACTCTGTGAGATGAATTAACAGAACACAGAGCGGTTTCTCAGAAAGCTTCTTTCCAGTTTCGAACGGAAGATATTTCCTTTTTCACCATAGCCCTCTATGGGCTTCCAAATATCCCTTTGCCAATTCCACAAGAACAGTTTAGCGAAAGGCTTCTTGAAGGTAAAGATGTAACTCTGTGAGATGAATTAACAGAACACAGAGCAGTTCCTCTGAAAGCTTCTTTCCTGTTTGAATGGAAGATATCTCCTGTTTCACCATAGCCCTCTATGGGCTTCCAAATATCCCTTTGCCAATTCCACACGAACAGCCTTAGCGAAAGGCTTCTTGAAGGGAAAGATGTAACTCTGTGAGATGAATTAACAGAACACAGAGCAGTTTCTCAGAAAGCTTCTTTCCAGTGTTGAACGGAAGATATTTCCTTTTTCACCATAGCCCTCTATGGGCTTCCAAATATCCCTTGCCAATTTCACAAGAACAGCCTTAGCGAAAAGATTATTGAAGGGAAAGATGTAACTCTGTGAGATGAATTAACAGAACACAGAGCCGTTTGTCAGAAAGCTTCTTTCCAGTTTTGAACCTAAGATATTTCCTTTTTCACCGTAGCCCTCTATGGGCTTCCAAATATCCCTTTGCCAATTCCACAAGAGCAGCCATAGCGAAAGGCTTCTTGAAGGGAAAGATGTAACTCTGTGAGATGAATTAAGAGAACACAGAGCAGTTTCTCAGAAAGCTTCTTTCCAGTTTTGAACGGAAGATATTTCCTTTTTCACCATAGCCCTATATGGGCTTCCAAATATCCCTTTGCCAATTCCACAAGAACAGCCTTAGCGAAAGGCTTCTTGAAGGGAAAGATGTAACTCTGTGAGATGAATTAACAGAGCACCGAGCAGTTTCTCAGAAAGCTTCTTTCCAGTTCTGAACGGAAGATATTTCCTTTTTCACCATAGCCCTTTGTGGGCTTCCAAATATCCCTTTGCCATTCCACAAGAACAGCCTTAGCGAAAGGCTTCTTGAAGGGAAAGATGTAACTCTGTGAGATGAATTAACAGAACACAGGGCAGTTTCTCAGAAAGCTTCTTTCCAGTTTTGAACGGAAGATATTTCCTTTTTCACCATAGCCCTCTATGGGCTTCCAAATATCCCTTGGCCAATTCCACAAGAACAGCCTTAGCGAAAGGCTTCCTGAAGGGAAAGATGTAACTCTGTGAGATGAATTAACAGAACACAGAGCCGTTTCTCAGAAAGCTTCTTTCCAGTTTTGAACGGAAGATATTTCGTTTTTCACCATAGCCCTCTATGGGCTTCCAAATATCCCTTTGCCAATTCCACAAGAACAGCCTTAGCGAAAGTCTTTTGAAGGGAAAGATGTAACTCTGTGAGATGAATTAACAGAGCACCGAGCAGTTTCTCAGAAAGCTTCTTTCCAGTTCTCAACGGAAGATATTTCCTTTTTCACCATAGCCCTCTGAGGGCTCCAAATATCCCTTTGCCAATTCCACAAGAACAGCCTTAGCGAAAGGCTTCTTGAAGGGAAAGATGTAACTCTGTGAGATGAATTAACAGAACACAGAGCAGTTTCTCAGAAAGCTTCTTTCCAGTTTGAATGGAAGATATTTCCTGTTTCACCATAGCCCTCTATGGGCTTCCAAATATCCCTTTGCCAATTCCACACGAACAGCCTTAGCGAAAGGCTTCTTGAAGGGAAAGATGTAACTCTGTGAGATGAATTAACAGAACACAGAGCAGTTTCTCAGAAAGCTTCTTTCCAGTGTTGAACGGAAGATATTTCCTTTTTAACCATAGCCCTTTATGGGTTTCCAAATATCCCTTTGCCTATTCCACAAGAACAGCCTTAGCGAAAAGATCCTTGTAGGAAAGATGTAACTCTGTGAGATGAATTAACAGAACACAGAGCCGTTTGTCAGAAAGCTTCTTTCCAGTTTTGAACCTAAGATATTTCCTTTTTCACCGTAGCCCTCTATGGGCTTCCAAATATCCCTTGCCAATTCCACAAGAACAGCCTTAGCGAAAGGCTTCATGAACGGAAAGATGTAACTCTTTTAGATGAATTAAGAGAACACAGAGCAGTTTCTCAGAAAGCTTCTTTCCAGTTTGAACGGAAGGTATTTCCTGTTTCACCGTAGCCCTCTATGGGCTTCCAAATATCCCTTTGCCAATTCCACAAGAACAGCCTTAGCGAAAGGCTTCTTGAAGGGAAAGATGTAACTCTGTGAGATGAATTAACATAACACAGAGAAGTTTCTCAGAAAGCTTCTTTCCAGTTTTTAACGGAAGATATTTCCTTTTTCACCATAGCTCTCTGTGGCCTTCCAAATATCCCTTTGCCAATTCCACAAGAACTGCCTTAGCGAAAGGCTTCTTGAAGGGAAAGATGTAACTCTGTGAGATGAATTAACAGAACACAGAGTAGTTTCTCAGAAAGCTTCTTTCCAGTTTTGAACGGAAGATATTTCCTGTTTCACCATAACCCTCAATGGGCTTCCAAATATCCCTTTGCCAATTCCACAAGAACAGCCTTAGCGAAAGGCTTCTTGAAGGGAAAGATGTAACTCTGTGAGATGAATTAAGAGAACACAGAGCAGTTTCCAGAAAGCTTCTTTCCGTTTTGAACGAAAGATATTTCCTTTTTCACCATAGCCTTCTATGGGCTTTCAAATATCCCTTTGCCAATTCCACAAGAACAGCCTTAGCGAGAGGCTTCCTGAAGGGAAAGATGTAACTCTGTGAGATGAGTTAACAGAACACAGAGCAGTTTCTCAGAAAGCTTCTTTCCAGTTTTGAACGGAAGATATTTCCTTTTTCACCATAGCCCTGTATGGGCTTCCAAATATCCCTTTGCAAATTCCCCAAGAACAGCCTTAGCGAAAGGCTTCTTGAAGGGAAAGATGTAACTCTGTGAGTTGAATTAACAGAACACAGAGCAGTTTCTCAGAAAGCTTCTTTCCAGTTTCGAACGGAAGATATTTCCTTTTTCACCATAGCCCTCTAAGGGCTTCCAAATATCCCTTTGCCAATTCCACAAGAACAGCCTTAGCGAAAGGCTTCTTAAAGGGAAAGATGTAACTCTGTGAGATGAATTAAGAGAACACAGAGCAGTTTCTCAGAAAGCTTCTTTCCAGTTTGAATGGAAGATATTTCCTGTTTCACCATAGCCCTCTATGGGCTTCCAAATATCCCTTTGCCAATTCCACACGAACAGCCTTAGCGAAAGGCTTCTTGAAGGGAAAGATGTAACTCTGTGAGATGAATTAACAGAACACAGAGCAGTTTCTCAGAAAGCTTCTTTCCAGTGTTGAACGGAAGATATTTCCTTTTTCACCATAGCCCTTTATGGGCTTCCAATTATCCCTTTGCCAATTCCACAAGAACAGCCTTAGGGAAAGGCTTCTTGAAGGGAAAGATGTAACTCTGTGAGATGAATTAACAGAACACAGAGCAGTTTCTCGGAAAGCTTCTTTCCAGTTTTGAACGGAAGATATTTCCTGTTACACCATAACCCTCTATGGGCTTCCAAATATCCCTTTGCCAATTCCACAAGAACAGCCTTAGCGAAAGGCTTCTTGAAGGGAAAGATGTAACTCTGTGAGATGAATTTTCAGAACACAGAGCAGTTTCTCAGAAAGCTTCTTTCCAGTTTTGAACGGAAGATATTTCCTTTTTCACCATAGCCCTCTTTGGGCTTCCAAATATCCCTTTGCCAATTCCACAAGAACAGACTTAGCGAAAGGCTTCTTGAAGTGAAAGATGTAACACTGTGAGATGAATGAACAGAACACAGAGCAGTTTCTCTGAAAGCTTCTTTCCACTTTTGAACGGAAGATACTTCCTGTTTCACCATAGCCCTCTATTGGCTTCCAAATATCCCTTTGCCAATTCCACTAGAACAGCCTTAGCGAAAGGCTTCCTGAAGGGAAAGATGTAACTCTGTGAGATGAATTAAGAGAACACAGAGCAGTTTCTCAGAAAGCTTCTTTCCCGTTTTGAACGAAAGATATTTCCTTTTTCACCATAGCCTTCTATGGGCTTTCAAATATCCCTTTGCCAATTCCACAAGAACAGCCTTAGCGAGAGGCTTCTTGAAGGGAAAGATGTAACTCTGTGAGATGAATTAACAGAGCACCGAGCAGTTTCTCAGAAAGCTTCTTTCCAGTTTTGAACGGAAGATATTTCCTTTTTCACCATAGCCCTCTATGGGCTTCCAAATATCCCTTGGCCAATTCCACAAGAACAGCCTTAGCGAAAGGCTTCCTGAAGGGAAAGATGTAACTCTGTGAGATGAATTAACAGAACACAGAGCCGTTTCTCAGAAAGCTTCTTTCCAGTTTTGAACGGAAGATATTTCCTTTTTCACCATAGCCCTCTATGGGCTTCCAAATATCCCTTTGCCAATTCCACAAGAACAGCCTTAGCGAAAGTCTTTTGAAGGGAAAGATGTAACTCTGTGAGATGAATTAACAGAGCACCGAGCAGTTTCTCAGAAAGCTTCTTTCCAGTTCTCAACGGAAGATATTTCCTTTTTCACCATAGCCCTCTGAGGGCTCCAAATATCCCTTTGCCAATTCCACAAGAACAGCCTTAGCGAAAGGCTTCTTGAAGGGAAAGATGTAACTCCATGAGATGAATTAACAGAACACAGAGCAGTTTCTCAGAAAGCTTCTTTCCAGTTTGAATGGAAGATATTTCCTGTTTCACCATAGCCCTCTATGGGCTTCCAAATATCCCTTTGCCAATTCCACACGAACAGCCTTAGCGAAAGGCTTCTTGAAGGGAAAGATGTAACTCAGTGAGATGAATTAACAGAACACAGAGCAGTTTCTCAGAAAGCTTCTTTCCAGTGTTGAACGGAAGATATTTCCTTTTTCACCATAGCCCTTTATGGATTTCCAAATATCCCTTTGCCTATTCCACAAGAACAGCCTTAGCGAAAAGATCCTTGTAGGAAAGATGTAACTCTGTGAGATGAATTAACAGAACACAGAGCCGTTTGTCAGAAAGCTTCTTTCCAGTTTTGAACCTAAGATATTTCCTTTTTCACCGTAGCCCTCTATGGGCTTCCAAATATCCCTTGCCAATTCCACAAGAACAGCCTTAGCGAAAGGCTTCATGAAGGGAAAGATGTAACTCTTTTAGATGAATTAAGAGAACACAGAGCAGTTTCTCAGAAAGCTTCTTTCCAGTTGGAACGGAAGATATTTCCTGTTTCACCATAGCCCTCTATGGGCTTCCAAATATCCCTTTGCCAATTCCACAAGAACAGCCTTAGCGAAAGGCTTCTTGAAGGGAAAGATGTAACTCTGTGAGATGAATTAACATAACACAGAAAAGTTTCTCAGAAAGCTTCTTTCCAGTTTTTAACGGAAGGTATTTCCTTTTTCACCATAGCTCTCTGTGGCCTTCCAAATATCCCTTTGCCAATTCCACAAGAACTGCCTTAGCGAAAGGCTTCTTGAAGGGAAAGATGTAACTCTGTGAGATGAATTAACAGAACACAGAGCAGTTTCTCAGAAAGATTCTTTCCAGTTTTGAACGGAAGATATTTCCTGTTTCACCATAACCCTCAATGGGCTTCCAAATATCCCTTTGCCAATTCCACAAGAACAGCCTTAGCGAAAGGCTTCTTGAAGGGAAAGATGTAACTTTGTGAGATGAATTAAGAGAACACACAGCAGTTTCTCAGAAAGCTTCTTTCCAGTTTTGAACGGAAGATATTTCCTTTTTCACCATAGCCCTCTATGGGCTTCCAAATATCCCTTTGCCAATTCCACAAGAACAGCCTTAGCGAGAGGCTTCCTGAAGGGAAAGATGTAACTCTGTGAGATGAATTAACAGAACACAGAGCAGTTTCTCAGGAAGCTTCTTTCCAGTTTTGAACGGAAGATATTTCCTTTTTCACCATAGCCCTCTATGGGCTTCCAATATCCCTTTGCCAATTCCACAAGAACAGCCTTAGCGAAAGTCTTTTGAAGGGAAAGATGTAACTCTGTGAGATGAATTAACAGAACACAGAGCAGTTTCTCAGAAAGCTTCTTTCCAGTTTTGAACGGAAGATATTTCCTTTTTCAACATAGCCTTCTATGGGCATCCAAATATCCCTTTGCCAATTCCACAAGAACAGCCTTAGCGAAAGGCTTCTTGAAGGGAAAGATGTAACTCTGTGAGATGAATTAACATAACACAGAGAAGTTTCTCAGAAAGCTTCTTTCCAGTTTTGAACGGAAGATATTTCCTTTTTCACCATAGCTCTCTGTGGCCTTCCAAATATTCCTTTGCCAATTCCACAAGAACAGCCTTAGCGAAAGGCTTCTTGAAGGGAAAGATGTAACTCTGTGAGATGAATTAACAGAACACAGATTAGTTTCTCAGAAAGCTTCTTTCCAGTTTTGAACGGAAGATATTTCCTTTTTCACCATAGCCCTCTATGGGCTTCCAAATATCCCTTTGTCAGTTCCACAAGAACAGCCTTAGCGAAAGGCTTCTTGAAGGGAAAGATGTAACTCTGTGAGATGAATTAACAGAACACAGAGCAGTTTCTCTGAAAGCTTCTTTCCAGTTTTGAACGGAAGATATTTCCTGTTTCACCATAGCCCTCTAGGGGCTTCCAAATATCCCTTTGCCAATTCCACAAGAACAGCCTTAGCGAAAGGCTT
This sequence comes from Chlorocebus sabaeus, assembly GCF_047675955.1. Classification (NCBI taxonomy): domain Eukaryota; kingdom Metazoa; phylum Chordata; class Mammalia; order Primates; family Cercopithecidae; genus Chlorocebus; species Chlorocebus sabaeus. The sequence goes on from NW_027328182.1 coordinate 32,095, forward strand.
CTTGAAGGGAAAGATATAACTCTGTGAGATGAATTAACAGAACACAGAGAAGTTTCTCAGAAAGCTTCTTTCCAGTTCTGAACGGAAGATATTTCCTTTTTCACCATAGCCCCCTATGGTCTTCCAAATATCCCTTTGCCAATTCCACAAGAAGAGCCTTAGCGAAAGGCTTCCTGAAGGGAAAGATGTAACTCTGTGAGATGAATTAACAGAACACAGAGCAGTTTCTCAGAAAGCTTCTTTCCAGTTTTGAACGGAAGATATTTCATTTTTCACCATAGCCCTCTATGGGCTTCCAAATATCCCTTTGCCAATTCCACAAGAACAGCCTTAGCGAAAGGCTTCTTGAAGGGAAAGATGTAACTCTGTGAGATGAATTAACAGAACACAGAGCAGTTTCTCGGAAAGCTTCTTTCCAGTTTCGAACGGAAGATATTTCCTGTTACACCATAGCCCTCTATGGGCTTCCAAATATCCCTTTGCCAATTCCGCAAGAACAGCCATAGCGAAAGGCTTCTTGAAGGGCACGATGTAATTCTGTGAGTTGAATTAACAGAACACAGAGCAGTTTCTCAGAAAGCTTCTTTCCAGTTTCGAACGGAAGATATTTCCTTTTTCACCATAGCCCTCTAAGGGCTTCCAAATATCCCTTTGCCAATTCCACAAGAACAGCCTTAGCGAAAGGCTTCTTAAAGGGAAAGATGTAACTCTGTGAGATGAATTAAGAGAACACAGAGCAGTTTCTCAGAAAGCTTCTTTCCAGTTTGAATGGAAGATATTTCCTGTTTCACCATAGCCCTCTATGGGCTTCCAAATATCCCTTTGCCAATTCCACACGAACAGCCTTAGCGAAAGGCTTCTTGAAGGGAAAGATGTAACTCTGTGAGATGAATTAACAGAACACAGAGCAGTTTCTCAGAAAGCTTCTTTCCAGTGTTGAACGGAAGATATTTCCTTTTTCACCATAGCCCTTTATGGGCTTCCAAATATCCCTTTGCCAATTCCACAAGAACAGCCTTAGCGAAAGGCTTCTTGAAGGGAAAGATGTAACTCTGTGAGATGAATTAACAGAACACAGAGCAGTTTCTCGGAAAGCTTCTTTCCAGTTTTGAACGGAAGATATTTCCTTTTTCACCATAGCCCTCTACGGGCTTCCAAATATCCCTTTGCCAATTCCACAAGAACAGCCTTAGCGAAAGGCTTCTTGAAGGGAAAGATGTAACTCTGTGAGATGAATTAAAAGAACACAGAGCAGTTTCTCAGAAAGCTTCTTTCCAGTTTTGAACGGAAGATATTTCCTTTTTCACCATATCCCTCTATGGGCTTCCAAATATCCCTTTGCCAATTCCACAAGAACAGCCTTAGCGAAAGGCTTCTTGAAGGGAAAGATGTAACTCTGTGAGATGAATTAACAGAACACAGAGCAGTTTCTCTGAAAGCTTCTTTCCAGTTTTGAACGGAAGTATTTACAGTTTCACCTTAGCCATCTATGGGCTTCCAAATATCCCTTTACCAATTCCACAAGAACAGCCTTAGCGAAAGGCTTCTTGAAGGGAAAGATGTAACTCTGTGAGATGAATTAACAGAACACAGAGCAGTTTCTCAGAAAGCTACTTTCCAGTTTTGAACGGAAGATACTTCCTTTTTCACCATAGCCCGCTATGGGCTTCCAAATATCCCTTTGCCAATTCCAGAAGAACAGCCTTAGGGAAAGTCTTTTGAAGGGAAAGATGTAACTCTGTGAGATGAATTCACAGAACACAGAGCAGTTTCTCAGAATGCTTCTTTCCAGTTTTGAACGGAAGATATTTCCTGTTTCACCATAGCCCTCTATGGGCTTCCAAATATCCCTTTGCCAATTCCACAAGAACAGTTTTAGCGAAAGGCTTCTTGAAGGGAAAGATGTAAGTTTGTGAGATGAATTAAGAGAACACATAGCAGTTTCTCAGAAAGCTTCTTTCCAGTTTTGAACGGAAGATATTTCCTTTTTCACCATAGCCCTCTATGGGCTTCCAAATATCTCTTTGCCAATTCCACAAGAACAGCCTTAGCGAAAGGATTCCTGAAGGGAAAGATGTAACTCTGTGAGATGAATTAACAGAACACAGAGCAGTTTCTCAGAAAGGATCTTTCCAGTTTTGAACGGAAGATATTTCCTTTTTCACCGAAGCCCTTTATGGGCTTCCAAATATCCCTTTGCCAATTCCACAAGAACAGACTTAGCGAAAGGCTTCTTGAGGGGAAAGATGTAACGCTGTGAGATGAATTAACAGAACACAGAGCAGTTTCTCAGAAAGCTTCTTTCCAGTTTTGAACGGAAGATATTTCCTTTTTCAACCTAACCTTCTATGGGCTTCCAAATATCCCTTTGCCAATTCCACAAGAACAGCCTTGGCGAAAGGCTTCCTGAAGGGAAAGATGTAACTCTGTGAAATGAATTAACAGAACACAGAGAAGTTTCTCAGAAAGCTTCTTTAAAGGTCTGAACGGAAGATATTTCCTTTTTCACCATAGCTCTCTGTGGCCTTCCAAATATCCCTTTGCCAATTCCACAAGAACAGCCTTAGCGAAAGGCTTCTTGAAGGGAAAGATGTAACTCTGTGAGATGAATTAACAGAACACAGAGCAGTTTCTCAGAAAGCTTCTTTCCAGTTTTGAACGGAAGATATTTCCTTTTTCACCATAGCCCTCTATCTTCTTCCAAATATCCCTTTGCCAATTCCACAAGAACAGCCTTAGCGAAAGGCTTCTTGAAGGGAAAGATGTAACACTGTGAGATGACTTAACAGAACACAGAGCAGTTTCTCTGAAAGCTTCTTTCCAGTTTTGAACGGAAGATATTTCCTTTTTCACCATAGCCCACTATGGGCTTCCAAATATCCCTTTGCCAATTCCACAAGAACAGCCTTAGCGAAAGGCTTCTTGAAGGGAAAGATGTAACACTGTGAGATGAATTAACAGAACACAGAGCAGTTTCTCTGAAAGCTTCTTTCCAGTTTTGAACGGAAGATATTTCCTGTTTCACCATAGCCCTCTATGGGCTTCCAAATATCCCTTTGCCAATTCCACAAGAACAGCCTTGGCGAAAGGCTTCTTGAAGGGAAACATGTAACTCTGTGAGACGAATTAACAGAACACAGAGCAGTTTCTCAGAAAGCTTCTTTCCAATTTTGAACGGAAGATATTTCCTTTTACACCATAGCCCTCTAAGGGCTTCCAAATATCCCTTTGCCAATTCCACAGGAACAGTCTTAGCGAAAGGCTTCTTGAAGGGAAAGATGTAACTCTGCTAGATGAATTAAGAGAACAAAGAGCAGTTTCTCTGAAAGCTTCTTTCCAGTTTTGAACGGAAGTATTTACTGTTTCACCGTAGCCCTCAATGGGCTTCCATATATCCCTTTACCAATTCCACAAGAACAGCCTTAGCGAAAGGCTTCTTGAGGGGAAAGATGTAACGCTGTGAGATGAATTAACAGAACACAGAGCAGTTTCTCAGAAAGCTTCTTTCCAGTTTTCAACGGAAGATATTTCCTTTTTCACCATAGCCCTCTATGGGCTTCCAAATATCCCTTTGCCAATTCCACAAGAACAGCCTTAGCGAAAGGCTTCTTGAAGGGAAAGATGTAACTCTGTGAGATGAATTAACAGAACACAGAGCGGTTTCTCAGAAAGCTTCTTTCCAGTTTCGAACGGAAGATATTTCCTTTTTCACCATAGCCCTCTATGGGCTTCCAAATATCCCTTTGCCAATTCCACAAGAACAGTTTAGCGAAAGGCTTCTTGAAGGTAAAGATGTAACTCTGTGAGATGAATTAACAGAACACAGAGCAGTTCCTCTGAAAGCTTCTTTCCTGTTTGAATGGAAGATATCTCCTGTTTCACCATAGCCCTCTATGGGCTTCCAAATATCCCTTTGCCAATTCCACACGAACAGCCTTAGCGAAAGGCTTCTTGAAGGGAAAGATGTAACTCTGTGAGATGAATTAACAGAACACAGAGCAGTTTCTCAGAAAGCTTCTTTCCAGTGTTGAACGGAAGATATTTCCTTTTTCACCATAGCCCTCTATGGGCTTCCAAATATCCCTTGCCAATTTCACAAGAACAGCCTTAGCGAAAAGATTATTGAAGGGAAAGATGTAACTCTGTGAGATGAATTAACAGAACACAGAGCCGTTTGTCAGAAAGCTTCTTTCCAGTTTTGAACCTAAGATATTTCCTTTTTCACCGTAGCCCTCTATGGGCTTCCAAATATCCCTTTGCCAATTCCACAAGAGCAGCCATAGCGAAAGGCTTCTTGAAGGGAAAGATGTAACTCTGTGAGATGAATTAAGAGAACACAGAGCAGTTTCTCAGAAAGCTTCTTTCCAGTTTTGAACGGAAGATATTTCCTTTTTCACCATAGCCCTATATGGGCTTCCAAATATCCCTTTGCCAATTCCACAAGAACAGCCTTAGCGAAAGGCTTCTTGAAGGGAAAGATGTAACTCTGTGAGATGAATTAACAGAGCACCGAGCAGTTTCTCAGAAAGCTTCTTTCCAGTTCTGAACGGAAGATATTTCCTTTTTCACCATAGCCCTTTGTGGGCTTCCAAATATCCCTTTGCCATTCCACAAGAACAGCCTTAGCGAAAGGCTTCTTGAAGGGAAAGATGTAACTCTGTGAGATGAATTAACAGAACACAGGGCAGTTTCTCAGAAAGCTTCTTTCCAGTTTTGAACGGAAGATATTTCCTTTTTCACCATAGCCCTCTATGGGCTTCCAAATATCCCTTGGCCAATTCCACAAGAACAGCCTTAGCGAAAGGCTTCCTGAAGGGAAAGATGTAACTCTGTGAGATGAATTAACAGAACACAGAGCCGTTTCTCAGAAAGCTTCTTTCCAGTTTTGAACGGAAGATATTTCCTTTTTCACCATAGCCCTCTATGGGCTTCCAAATATCCCTTTGCCAATTCCACAAGAACAGCCTTAGCGAAAGTCTTTTGAAGGGAAAGATGTAACTCTGTGAGATGAATTAACAGAGCACCGAGCAGTTTCTCAGAAAGCTTCTTTCCAGTTCTCAACGGAAGATATTTCCTTTTTCACCATAGCCCTCTGAGGGCTCCAAATATCCCTTTGCCAATTCCACAAGAACAGCCTTAGCGAAAGGCTTCTTGAAGGGAAAGATGTAACTCTGTGAGATGAATTAACAGAACACACAGCAGTTTCTCAGAAAGCTTCTTTCCAGTTTGAATGGAAGATATTTCCTGTTTCACCATAGCCCTCTATGGGCTTCCAAATATCCCTTTGCCAATTCCACACGAACAGCCTTAGCGAAAGGCTTCTTGAAGGGAAAGATGTAACTCTGTGAGATGAATTAACAGAACACAGAGCAGTTTCTCAGAAAGCTTCTTTCCAGTGTTGAACGGAAGATATTTCCTTTTTAACCATAGCCCTTTATGGGTTTCCAAATATCCCTTTGCCTATTCCACAAGAACAGCCTTAGCGAAAAGATCCTTGTAGGAAAGATGTAACTCTGTGAGATGAATTAACAGAACACAGAGCCGTTTGTCAGAAAGCTTCTTTCCAGTTTTGAACCTAAGATATTTCCTTTTTCACCGTAGCCCTCTATGGGCTTCCAAATATCCCTTGCCAATTCCACAAGAACAGCCTTAGCGAAAGGCTTCATGAACGGAAAGATGTAACTCTTTTAGATGAATTAAGAGAACACAGAGCAGTTTCTCAGAAAGCTTCTTTCCAGTTTGAACGGAAGGTATTTCCTGTTTCACCGTAGCCCTCTATGGGCTTCCAAATATCCCTTTGCCAATTCCACAAGAACAGCCTTAGCGAAAGGCTTCTTGAAGGGAAAGATGTAACTCTGTGAGATGAATTAACATAACACAGAGAAGTTTCTCAGAAAGCTTCTTTCCAGTTTTTAACGGAAGATATTTCCTTTTTCACCATAGCTCTCTGTGGCCTTCCAAATATCCCTTTGCCAATTCCACAAGAACTGCCTTAGCGAAAGGCTTCTTGAAGGGAAAGATGTAACTCTGTGAGATGAATTAACAGAACACAGAGTAGTTTCTCAGAAAGCTTCTTTCCAGTTTTGAACGGAAGATATTTCCTGTTTCACCATAACCCTCAATGGGCTTCCAAATATCCCTTTGCCAATTCCACAAGAACAGCCTTAGCGAAAGGCTTCTTGAAGGGAAAGATGTAACTCTGTGAGATGAATTTTCAGAACACAGAGCAGTTTCTCAGAAAGCTTCTTTCCAGTTTTGAACGGAAGATATTTCCTTTTTCACCATAGCCCTCTTTGGGCTTCCAAATATCCCTTTGCCAATTCCACAAGAACAGACTTAGCGAAAGGCTTCTTGAAGTGAAAGATGTAACACTGTGAGATGAATGAACAGAACACAGAGCAGTTTCTCTGAAAGCTTCTTTCCACTTTTGAACGGAAGATATTTCCTGTTTCACCATAGCCCTCTATTGGCTTCCAAATATCCCTTTGCCAATTCCACTAGAACAGCCTTAGCGAAAGGCTTCCTGAAGGGAAAGATGTAACTCTGTGAGATGAATTAAGAGAACACAGAGCAGTTTCCAGAAAGCTTCTTTCCGTTTTGAACGAAAGATATTTCCTTTTTCACCATAGCCTTCTATGGGCTTTCAAATATCCCTTTGCCAATTCCACAAGAACAGCCTTAGCGAGAGGCTTCCTGAAGGGAAAGATGTAACTCTGTGAGATGAGTTAACAGAACACAGAGCAGTTTCTCAGAAAGCTTCTTTCCAGTTTTGAACGGAAGATATTTCCTTTTTCACCATAGCCCTGTATGGGCTTCCAAATATCCCTTTGCAAATTCCCCAAGAACAGCCTTAGCGAAAGGCTTCTTGAAGGGAAAGATGTAACTCTGTGAGTTGAATTAACAGAACACAGAGCAGTTTCTCAGAAAGCTTCTTTCCAGTTTCGAACGGAAGATATTTCCTTTTTCACCATAGCCCTCTAAGGGCTTCCAAATATCCCTTTGCCAATTCCACAAGAACAGCCTTAGCGAAAGGCTTCTTAAAGGGAAAGATGTAACTCTGTGAGATGAATTAAGAGAACACAGAGCAGTTTCTCAGAAAGCTTCTTTCCAGTTTGAATGGAAGATATTTCCTGTTTCACCATAGCCCTCTATGGGCTTCCAAATATCCCTTTGCCAATTCCACACGAACAGCCTTAGCGAAAGGCTTCTTGAAGGGAAAGATGTAACTCTGTGAGATGAATTAACAGAACACAGAGCAGTTTCTCAGAAAGCTTCTTTCCAGTGTTGAACGGAAGATATTTCCTTTTTCACCATAGCCCTTTATGGGCTTCCAAATATCCCTTTGCCAATTCCACAAGAACAGCCTTAGGGAAAGGCTTCTTGAAGGGAAAGATGTAACTCTGTGAGATGAATTAACAGAACACAGAGCAGTTTCTCGGAAAGCTTCTTTCCAGTTTTGAACGGAAGATATTTCCTGTTACACCATAACCCTCTATGGGCTTCCAAATATCCCTTTGCCAATTCCACAAGAACAGCCTTAGCGAAAGGCTTCTTGAAGGGAAAGATGTAACTCTGTGAGATGAATTTTCAGAACACAGAGCAGTTTCTCAGAAAGCTTCTTTCCAGTTTTGAACGGAAGATATTTCCTTTTTCACCATAGCCCTCTTTGGGCTTCCAAATATCCCTTTGCCAATTCCACAAGAACAGACTTAGCGAAAGGCTTCTTGAAGTGAAAGATGTAACACTGTGAGATGAATGAACAGAACACAGAGCAGTTTCTCTGAAAGCTTCTTTCCACTTTTGAACGGAAGATACTTCCTGTTTCACCATAGCCCTCTATTGGCTTCCAAATATCCCTTTGCCAATTCCACTAGAACAGCCGTAGCGAAAGGCTTCCTGAAGGGAAAGATGTAACTCTGTGAGATGAATTAAGAGAACACAGAGCAGTTTCTCAGAAAGCTTCTTTCCCGTTTTGAACGAAAGATATTTCCTTTTTCACCATAGCCTTCTATGGGCTTTCAAATATCCCTTTGCCAATTCCACAAGAACAGCCTTAGCGAGAGGCTTCCTGAAGGGAAAGATGTAACTCTGTGAGATGAGTTAACAGAACACAGAGCAGTTTCTCAGAAAGCTTCTTTCCAGTTTTGTACGGAAGATATTTCCTGTTTCACCATAGGTCTCTAAGGGCTTCCAAATATCCCTTTGCCAATAACACAAGAACAGCCTTAGCGAAAGGCTTCTTGAAGGGAAAGATGTAACTTTGTGAGGTGAATTAAGAGAACACACAGCAGTTTCTCAGAAAGCTTCTTTCCTGTTTTGAACGGAAGATATTTCCTTTTTCACCATAGCCCTCTATGGGCTTCCAAATATCCCTTTGCCAATTCCACAAGAACAGCCTTAGCGAAAGGCTTCTTGAAGGGAAAGATGTAACTCTGTGAGAAGAATTAACACAACACAGAGCAGTTTCTCTGAAAGCTTCTTTCCAGTTTTGAACGGAAGATATTTCCTGTTTCACCATAGCCCTCTAGGGGCTTCCAAATATCCCTTTGCCAATTCCACAAGAACAGCCTTAGCGAAAGGCTTCTTGAAGGGAAAGATGTAACTCTGTGAGATGAATTAAGAGAACACAGAGAAGTTTCTCAGAAAGCTTCTTTCCAGTTCTGAACGGAAGATATTTCCTTTTTCACCATAGCCCTCTATGGGCTTCCAAATATCCCTTTGCCATTTCCACAAGAACAGCCTTAGCGAAAGGCTTCCTGAAGGGAAAGATGTAACTTTGTGAGGTGAATTAAGAGAACACAGAGCAGTTTCTCTGAAAGCTTCTTTCCAGTTTTGAACGGAAGATATTTCCTTTTTCACCATAGCCCTCTATGGGCTTCCAAATATCCCTTTGCCAATTCCACTAGAACAGCCTTAGCGAAAGGCTTCCTGAAGGGAAAGATGTAACTCTGTGAGATGAATTAAGAGAACACAGAGCAGTTTCCCAGAAAGCTTCTTTCCCGTTTTGAACGGAATATATTTCCTTTTTCACCATAGCCCTCTATGGGCTTTCAAATATCCCTTTGCTAATTCCACAAGAACAGCCTTAGCGAGAGGCTTCAAGAAGGGAAAGATGTAACTCTGTGAGATGAATTAACAGAACACACGGCAGTTTCTCAGAAAGCTTCTTTCCAGTTTGGAACGGAAGATATTTCCTTTTTCACCATAGCCCTCTAGGGGCTTCCAAATATCCCTTTGCCAATTCCACAAGAACAGCCTTAGCGAAAGGCTTCTTGAAGGGAAAGATGTAACTCTGTGAGATGAATTAACAGAACACAGAGCAGTTTCTCAGAAAGCTTCTTTCCAGTTTTGAACGGAAGATATTTCATTTTTCACCATAGCCCTCTATGGGCTTCCAAATATCCCTTTGCCAATTCCACAAGAACAGCCTTAGCGAAAGGCTTCTTGAAGGGAAAGATGTAACTCTGTGAGATGAATTAACAGAACACAGAGCAGTTTCTCGGAAAGCTTCTTTCCAGTTTCGAACGGAAGATATTTCCTGTTACACCATAGCCCTCTATGGGCTTCCAAATATCCCTTTGCCAATTCCGCAAGAACAGCCATAGCGAAAGGCTTCTTGAAGGGCACGATGTAATTCTGTGAGTTGAATTAACAGAACACAGAGCAGTTTCTCAGAAAGCTTCTTTCCAGTTTGGAACGGAAGATATTTCCTTTTTCACCATAGCCCTCTAGGGGCTTCCAAATATCCCTTTGCCAATTCCACAAGAACAGCCTTGGCGAAAGGCTTCTTGAAGGGAAACATGTAACTCTGTGAGACGAATTAACAGAACACAGAGCAGTTTCTCAGAAAGCTTCTTTCCAATTTTGAACGGAAGATATTTCCTTTTACACCATAGCCCTCTATGGGCTTTCAAATATCCCTTTGCCAATTCCACAAGAACAGCCTTAGCGAAAGGCTTCTTAAAGGGAAAGATGTAACTCTGTGAGATGAATTAAGAGAACACAGAGCAGTTTCTCAGAAAGCTTCTTTCCAGTTTGAATGGAAGATATTTCCTGTTTCACCATAGCCCTCTATGGGCTTCCAAATATCCCTTTGCCAATTCCAGAAGAACAGCCTTAGGGAAAGTCTTTTGAAGGGAAAGATGTAACTCTGTGAGATGAATTCCAGAACACAGAGCAGTTTCTCAGAATGCTTCTTTCCAGTTTTGAACGGAAGATATTTCCTGTTTCACAATAGCCCTCTATGGGCTTCCAAATATCCCTTTGCCAATTCCACAAGAACCGTTTTAGCGAAAGGCTTCTTGAAGGGAAAGATGTAAGTTTGTGAGATGAATTAAGAGAACACACAGCAGTTTCTCAGAAAGCTTCTTTCCAGTTTTGAACGGAAGATATTTCCTTTTTCACCATAGCCCTCTATGGGCTTCCAAATATCTCTTTGCCAATTCCACAAGAACAGAATTAGCGAAAGGATTCCTGAAGGGAAAGATGTAACTCTGTGAGATGAATTAACAGAACACAGAGCAGTTTCTCAGAAAGGATCTTTCCAGTTTTGAACGGAAGATATTTCCTTTTTCACCGAAGCCCTTTATGGGCTTCCAAATATCCCTTTGCCAATTCCACAAGAACAGACTTAGCGAAAGGCTTCTTGAGGGGAAAGATGTAACGCTGTGAGATGAATTAACAGAACACAGAGCAGTTTCTCAGAAAGCTTCTTTCCAGTTTTGAACGGAAGATATTTCCTTTTTCAACCTAACCTTCTATGGGCTTCCAAATATCCCTTTGCCAATTCCACAAGAACAGCCTTGGCGAAAGGCTTCCTGAAGGGAAAGATGTAACTCTGTGAAATGAATTAACAGAACACAGAGAAGTTTCTCAGAAAGCTTCTTTAAAGGTCTGAACGGAAGATATTTCCTTTTTCACCATAGCTCTCTGTGGCCTTCCAAATATCCCTTTGCCAATTCCACAAGAACAGCCTTAGCGAAAGGCTTCTTGAAGGGAACGATGTAAGTCTGTGAGATGAATTAACAGAACACAGAGCAGTTTCTCAGAAAGCTACTTTCCAGTTTTGAACGGAAGATACTTCCTTTTTCACCATAGCCCGCTATGGGCTTCCAAATATCCCTTTGCCAATTCCAGAAGAACAGCCTTAGGGAAAGTCTTTTGAAGGGAAAGATGTAACTCTGTGAGATGAATTCCAGAACACAGAGCAGTTTCTCAGAATGCTTCTTTCCAGTTTTGAACGGAAGATATTTCCTGTTTCACAATAGCCCTCTATGGGCTTCCAAATATCCCTTTGCCAATTCCACAAGAACAGTTTTAGCGAAAGGCTTCTTGAAGGGAAAGATGTAAGTTTGTGAGATGAATTAAGAGAACACACAGCAGTTTCTCAGAAAGCTTCTTTCCAGTTTTGAACGGAAGATATTTCCTTTTTCACCATAGCCCTCTATGGGCTTCCAAATATCTCTTTGCCAATTCCACAAGAACAGCCTTAGCGAAAGGATTCCTGAAGGGAAAGATGTAACTCTGTGAGATGAATTAACAGAACACAGAGCAGTTTCTCAGAAAGGATCTTTCCAGTTTTGAACGGAAGATATTTCCTTTTTCACCGAAGCCCTTTATGGGCTTCCAAATATCCCTTTGCCAATTCCACAAGAACAGACTTAGCGAAAGGCTTCTTGAGGGGAAAGATGTAACGCTGTGAGATGAATTAACAGAACACAGAGCAGTTTCTCAGAAAGCTTCTTTCCAGTTTTGAACGGAAGATATTTCCTTTTTCAACCTAACCTTCTATGGGCTTCCAAATATCCCTTTGCCAATTCCACAAGAACAGCCTTGGCGAAAGGCTTCCTGAAGGGAAAGATGTAACTCTGTGAAATGAATTAACAGAACACAGAGAAGTTTCTCAGAAAGCTTCTTTAAAGGTCTGAACGGAAGATATTTCCTTTTTCACCATAGCTCTCTGTGGCCTTCCAAATATCCCTTTGCCAATTCCACAAGAACAGCCTTAGCGAAAGGCTTCTTGAAGGGAACGATGTAAGTCTGTGAGATGAATTAACAGAACACAGAGCAGTTTCTCAGAAAGCTTCTTTCCAGTTTTGAACGGAAGATATTTCCTTTTTCACCATAGCCCTCTATCTTCTTCCAAATATCCCTTTGCCAATTCCACAAGAACAGCCTTAGCGAAAGGCTTCTTGAAGGGAAAGATGTAACACTGTGAGATGAATTAACAGAACACAGAGCAGTTTCTCTGAAAGCTTCTTTCCAGTTTTGAACGGAAGATATTTCCTTTTTCACCATAGCCCACTATGGGCTTCCAAATATCCCTTTGCCAATTCCACAAGAACAGCCTTAGCGAAAGGCTTCTTGAAGGGAAAGATGTAACACTGTGAGATGAATTAACAGAACACAGAGCAGTTTCTCTGAAAGCTTCTTTCCAGTTTTGAACGGAAGATATTTCCTGTTTCACCATAGCCCTCTATGGGCTTCCAAATATCCCTTTGCCAATTCCACAAGAACAGCCTTGTCGAAAGGCTTCTTGAAGGGAAACATGTAACTCTGTGAGACGAATTAACAGAACACAGAGCAGTTTCTCAGAAAGCTTCTTTCCAATGTTGAACGGAAGATATTTCCTTTTACACCATAGCCCTCTAAGGGCTTCCAAATATCCCTTTGCCAATTCCACAGGAACAGTCTTAGCGAAAGGCTTCTTGAAGGGAAAGATGTAACTCTGCTAGATGAATTAAGAGAACAAAGAGCAGTTTCTCTGAAAGCTTCTTTCCAGTTTTGAACGGAAGTATTTCCTGTTTCACCGTAGCCCTCAATGGGCTTCCATATATCCCTTTACCAATTCCACAAGAACAGCCTTAGCGAAAGGCTTCTTGAAGGGAAAGATGTAACTCGGTGAGATGAATTAACAGAACACAGAGCAGTTTCTCAGAAAGCTTCTTCCCAGTTTTGAACGGAAGATATTTCCTTTTTCACCATAGCCCTCTATGGGCTTCCAAATATCCCTTTGCCAATTCCACAAGAACAGCCTCAGCGAAAGGCTTCTTGAAGGGAAAGATGTAACTCTGTGAGATGAATTAACAGAACACAGAGCAGTTTCTCAGAAAGCTTCTTTCCAGTTTTGAACGGAAGATATTTCCTTTTTCAACATAGCCTTCTATGGTCTTCCAAATATCCCTTTGCCAATTCCACAAGAACAGCCTTAGCGAAAGGATTCCTGAAGGGAAAGATGTAACTCTGTGAGATGAATTAACAGAACACAGAGCAGTTTCTCAGAAAGCTTCTTTCCAGTATTGAACGGAAGATACTTCCTTTTACACCATATCCCTCTATGGGCTTCCAAATATCCCTTTGCCAGTTCCAGAAGAACAGCCTTAGCGAAAGTCTTTTGAAGGGAAAGATGTAACTCTGTGAGATGAATTAACAGAACACACGGCAGTTTCTCAGAAAGCTTCTTTCCAGTTTGGAACGGAAGATATTTCCTTTTTCACCATAGCCCTCTAGGGGCTTCCAAATATCCCTTTGCCAATTCCACAAGAACAGCCTTAGCGAAAGGCTTCTTGAAGGGAAAGATGTAACTCTGTGAGATGAATTAACAGAACACAGAGCAGTTTCTCAGAAAGCTTCTTTCCAGTTTTGAACGGAAGATATTTCATTTTTCACCATAGCCCTCTATGGGCTTCCAAATATCCCTTTGCCAATTCCACAAGAACAGCCTTAGCGAAAGGCTTCTTGAAGGGAAAGATGTAACTCTGTGAGATGAATTAACAGAACACAGAGCAGTTTCTCGGAAAGCTTCTTTCCAGTTTCGAACGGAAGATATTTCCTGTTACACCATAGCCCTCTATGGGCTTCCAAATATCCCTTTGCCAATTCCGCAAGAACAGCCATAGCGAAAGGCTTCTTGAAGGGCACGATGTAATTCTGTGAGTTGAATTAACAGAACACAGAGCAGTTTCTCAGAAAGCTTCTTTCCAGTTTGGAACGGAAGATATTTCCTTTTTCACCATAGCCCTCTAGGGGCTTCCAAATATCCCTTTGCCAATTCCACAAGAACAGCCTTGGCGAAAGGCTTCTTGAAGGGAAACATGTAACTCTGTGAGACGAATTAACAGAACACAGAGCAGTTTCTCAGAAAGCTTCTTTCCAATTTTGAACGGAAGATATTTCCTTTTACACCATAGCCCTCTATGGGCTTTCAAATATCCCTTTGCCAATTCCACAAGAACAGCCTTAGCGAAAGGCTTCTTAAAGGGAAAGATGTAACTCTGTGAGATGAATTAAGAGAACACAGAGCAGTTTCTCAGAAAGCTTCTTTCCAGTTTGAATGGAAGATATTTCCTGTTTCACCATAGCCCTCTATGGGCTTCCAAATATCCCTTTGCCAATTCCAGAAGAACAGCCTTAGGGAAAGTCTTTTGAAGGGAAAGATGTAACTCTGTGAGATGAATTCCAGAACACAGAGCAGTTTCTCAGAATGCTTCTTTCCAGTTTTGAACGGAAGATATTTCCTGTTTCACAATAGCCCTCTATGGGCTTCCAAATATCCCTTTGCCAATTCCACAAGAACCGTTTTAGCGAAAGGCTTCTTGAAGGGAAAGATGTAAGTTTGTGAGATGAATTAAGAGAACACACAGCAGTTTCTCAGAAAGCTTCTTTCCAGTTTTGAACGGAAGATATTTCCTTTTTCACCATAGCCCTCTATGGGCTTCCAAATATCTCTTTGCCAATTCCACAAGAACAGAATTAGCGAAAGGATTCCTGAAGGGAAAGATGTAACTCTGTGAGATGAATTAACAGAACACAGAGCAGTTTCTCAGAAAGGATCTTTCCAGTTTTGAACGGAAGATATTTCCTTTTTCACCGAAGCCCTTTATGGGCTTCCAAATATCCCTTTGCCAATTCCACAAGAACAGACTTAGCGAAAGGCTTCTTGAGGGGAAAGATGTAACGCTGTGAGATGAATTAACAGAACACAGAGCAGTTTCTCAGAAAGCTTCTTTCCAGTTTTGAACGGAAGATATTTCCTTTTTCAACCTAACCTTCTATGGGCTTCCAAATATCCCTTTGCCAATTCCACAAGAACAGCCTTGGCGAAAGGCTTCCTGAAGGGAAAGATGTAACTCTGTGAAATGAATTAACAGAACACAGAGAAGTTTCTCAGAAAGCTTCTTTAAAGGTCTGAACGGAAGATATTTCCTTTTTCACCATAGCTCTCTGTGGCCTTCCAAATATCCCTTTGCCAATTCCACAAGAACAGCCTTAGCGAAAGGCTTCTTGAAGGGAACGATGTAAGTCTGTGAGATGAATTAACAGAACACAGAGCAGTTTCTCAGAAAGCTACTTTCCAGTTTTGAACGGAAGATACTTCCTTTTTCACCATAGCCCGCTATGGGCTTCCAAATATCCCTTTGCCAATTCCAGAAGAACAGCCTTAGGGAAAGTCTTTTGAAGGGAAAGATGTAACTCTGTGAGATGAATTCCAGAACACAGAGCAGTTTCTCAGAATGCTTCTTTCCAGTTTTGAACGGAAGATATTTCCTGTTTCACAATAGCCCTCTATGGGCTTCCAAATATCCCTTTGCCAATTCCACAAGAACAGTTTTAGCGAAAGGCTTCTTGAAGGGAAAGATGTAAGTTTGTGAGATGAATTAAGAGAACACACAGCAGTTTCTCAGAAAGCTTCTTTCCAGTTTTGAACGGAAGATATTTCCTTTTTCACCATAGCCCTCTATGGGCTTCCAAATATCTCTTTGCCAATTCCACAAGAACAGCCTTAGCGAAAGGATTCCTGAAGGGAAAGATGTAACTCTGTGAGATGAATTAACAGAACACAGAGCAGTTTCTCAGAAAGGATCTTTCCAGTTTTGAACGGAAGATATTTCCTTTTTCACCGAAGCCCTTTATGGGCTTCCAAATATCCCTTTGCCAATTCCACAAGAACAGACTTAGCGAAAGGCTTCTTGAGGGGAAAGATGTAACGCTGTGAGATGAATTAACAGAACACAGAGCAGTTTCTCAGAAAGCTTCTTTCCAGTTTTGAACGGAAGATATTTCCTTTTTCAACCTAACCTTCTATGGGCTTCCAAATATCCCTTTGCCAATTCCACAAGAACAGCCTTGGCGAAAGGCTTCCTGAAGGGAAAGATGTAACTCTGTGAAATGAATTAACAGAACACAGAGAAGTTTCTCAGAAAGCTTCTTTAAAGGTCTGAACGGAAGATATTTCCTTTTTCACCATAGCTCTCTGTGGCCTTCCAAATATCCCTTTGCCAATTCCACAAGAACAGCCTTAGCGAAAGGCTTCTTGAAGGGAACGATGTAAGTCTGTGAGATGAATTAACAGAACACAGAGCAGTTTCTCAGAAAGCTTCTTTCCAGTTTTGAACGGAAGATATTTCCTTTTTCACCATAGCCCTCTATCTTCTTCCAAATATCCCTTTGCCAATTCCACAAGAACAGCCTTAGCGAAAGGCTTCTTGAAGGGAAAGATGTAACACTGTGAGATGAATTAACAGAACACAGAGCAGTTTCTCTGAAAGCTTCTTTCCAGTTTTGAACGGAAGATATTTCCTTTTTCACCATAGCCCACTATGGGCTTCCAAATATCCCTTTGCCAATTCCACAAGAACAGCCTTAGCGAAAGGCTTCTTGAAGGGAAAGATGTAACACTGTGAGATGAATTAACAGAACACAGAGCAGTTTCTCTGAAAGCTTCTTTCCAGTTTTGAACGGAAGATATTTCCTGTTTCACCATAGCCCTCTATGGGCTTCCAAATATCCCTTTGCCAATTCCACAAGAACAGCCTTGTCGAAAGGCTTCTTGAAGGGAAACATGTAACTCTGTGAGACGAATTAACAGAACACAGAGCAGTTTCTCAGAAAGCTTCTTTCCAATGTTGAACGGAAGATATTTCCTTTTACACCATAGCCCTCTAAGGGCTTCCAAATATCCCTTTGCCAATTCCACAGGAACAGTCTTAGCGAAAGGCTTCTTGAAGGGAAAGATGTAACTCTGCTAGATGAATTAAGAGAACAAAGAGCAGTTTCTCTGAAAGCTTCTTTCCAGTTTTGAACGGAAGTATTTCCTGTTTCACCGTAGCCCTCAATGGGCTTCCATATATCCCTTTACCAATTCCACAAGAACAGCCTTAGCGAAAGGCTTCTTGAAGGGAAAGATGTAACTCGGTGAGATGAATTAACAGAACACAGAGCAGTTTCTCAGAAAGCTTCTTCCCAGTTTTGAACGGAAGATATTTCCTTTTTCACCATAGCCCTCTATGGGCTTCCAAATATCCCTTTGCCAATTCCACAAGAACAGCCTCAGCGAAAGGCTTCTTGAAGGGAAAGATGTAACTCTGTGAGATGAATTAACAGAACACAGAGCAGTTTCTCAGAAAGCTTCTTTCCAGTTTTGAACGGAAGATATTTCCTTTTTCAACATAGCCTTCTATGGTCTTCCAAATATCCCTTTGCCAATTCCACAAGAACAGCCTTAGCGAAAGGATTCCTGAAGGGAAAGATGTAACTCTGTGAGATGAATTAACAGAACACAGAGCAGTTTCTCAGAAAGCTTCTTTCCAGTATTGAACGGAAGATACTTCCTTTTACACCATATCCCTCTATGGGCTTCCAAATATCCCTTTGCCAGTTCCAGAAGAACAGCCTTAGCGAAAGTCTTTTGAAGGGAAAGATGTAACTCTGTGAGATGAATTAACAGAACACAGAGCAGTTTCTCAGAAAGCTTCTTTCCAGTTTTCAACGGAAGATATTTCCTTTTTCACCATAGCCCTCTATGGGCTTCCAAATATCCCTTTGCCAATTCCACAAGAACAGCCTTAGCGAAAGGCTTCTTGAAGGGAAAGATGTAACTCTGTGAGATGAATTAACAGAACACAGAGCGGTTTCTCAGAAAGCTTCTTTCCAGTTTCGAACGGAAGATATTTCCTTTTTCACCATAGCCCTCTATGGGCTTCCAAATATCCCTTTGCCAATTCCACAAGAACAGTTTAGCGAAAGGCTTCTTGAAGGTAAAGATGTAACTCTGTGAGA